>NW_017307685.1:62370-78528 GCF_000935625.1 Nanorana parkeri
CGACTGAAATCAGCCGTACCAGCCTGAAGTGAATAGCCGAACAGCTTTCGGCTCACTTCACTTCAGGTCGGTCTTTCACTCGGCTGCCTACGGCAGCTTAGTGAATAGGCCCCATTGTTTTTCATGGCAATTTGTTTTTTTATATTGTAGGCCTGTAATTCTTAGTAAATCTTAGGAATAACTCACCTAAATCTGTCCAAACAAGAGTCCAGTAGACATCCCAGGTATGATAAAGTTTGAAACACAAAATCATAAATGATAATATAATAAATAATTATAAAAAATAAATGTACACAATTCTTATTGCTATAAGTATACAAACATATATGAAAAACCCACTCCAGTTAAAATTTCAAATATACAATACACTGTGGTTCCTTCCTCCAACCACTATGTCACTACCGAGTCCTGTAGTGACATAGGGGTCAAAGAATGGAACCACTGTGCGTCATAGTGTACAAAGACATCCAACACTTCTGAAAGTAGTGAATGCCAAAGAGTCTTATGGAGGTTGCTGCACTGAAATCAAGGAAGGGTAGGAGACATGGGCATCTGGAGTGGTAAATATAATGGCTCCTAGTCGTCTAGCGGGTACTGGGCGACCATGGAAGTTCCATTTCAGACCTTATTTAAGAACCTACTATCTATTTACCCCTTTTCCCACTTCTACCAAATATCAAATATGCTATTTGTTTGATATTGATGCTTATTTGTTTCTATGCTCATGCTCCTAAAAACTTTCATTGCAGCTGCAACGACAGCCTGTTGGTCATATTTTATATGTTTATATTATCCTTATAAAACATTTGTGAAAGAATATAATTGCTCCTTTCCTGCAGTAAGATTTTTTGGGAGACTGATAGGGACTCTTTAGGTATAAGGTTTAAGATTTACACATCTTAAAAGCTCTGTGCTGAAAAGATACAGCACCATCCCAGTGCTGAGAATTACTGTAGCACTGCAAATCTGTTTGTATTAAACACCCAGCCTTAGGGGAAATTTTAAAAAATCCCCAAAATCTAAAAGCGCTGACAAAATTATTATGATAAGTCTGTCTCCTCTACCTACACCCAACTGGCACACCAGACGATCTCTGTGCATTACCTGAAATACACTGATATACTTTGAGGCTTTTTTTCAAAGAGTGATTGAGTATTGTAATGTGGGTATTTCTGTGTGCCCTTTATGCAAAGGGCACGATTTATAAGTCACCCGCACAGCCATACGCTGGTGGAATGCATTCATTTGGCATTCACCCACCATATGGCTGGGCGGTAGATTTATAAATAATCCCTAAAGGTTTGTGTGATTGTTAGTTCTATACATTACTTTCTATTTTTAGTGCAGGGCACAGTTACTATTTGACTATTTTCTTTTGTACTGTTGGAGGCTTTTAAAGTCTCTGACTGTCAACTTCTTTTATCATGCACACTCACATGGCACATAATGTTTTATAAGCAGATGAACATGTAGACTGTCAGGGTTGTTCACAAAGTTGCCGATGGAATAACCAAGCCGAAGTGAAGTGAGCTGAACGACATTCGGCTATTCACTCCGGCACAGTGCGGCTGAAATCAGCTGAGCAGAGGGACCTCGACTCAGTCGATTCAACATCTGGATCAGCTGAGCCGAAGCTCCGGCAGTGAGTGAATAGCCGAATGCCGCCGAGGGGCATTCGGCTCGGATATTCTGCTCGGTACCAAGCAGAATAGAAAATAAGTGAAAAGAGTGACAAAAAAGGTTGAAAAGTTATTTTTAAAATGAAAATAAATAGGAGAATAAAAAAAGATATTTTAAAGAAAAAAAAACAATTGGGCGGAGCGAACGGTGGCAGCTAGCTGCGCCCAACTGTTTCCTATTGGCCCCCACCTGCTAGAGTCTTCTAACAGGTCTCTGAATAACAACTGGGTGGAGCCGGCCGTGACGTCACGGCCGGCTCAGCCCAGTTGTTTAATGACAGATCTGTGTCCCCAGGTCATTTGGGGACACTGATCTGTCATTACAACTGGTTGGTGCCAGCCGTCCTCCCCGCTTCGGCTGTCACTTCGGCTAAGTCGAGCCGAAGCATATGCCTTCGACTCGGCTAAGCCGCTCGGCCACCTTTGGCTGCTGTACGGGCTATTCACAATAGACTGAACCAAAGGGCTCCGACGCCCGAAGGATTAGCCGCAGCTACGCCTGGATCCTTCGGCTCTTTAGTGAATAACCCCCTGTAAGTTTGTAAGGATAGTGTACTAATCACTTTAATAGACGTTGTGGATATGATGGGGCTTTTTTATTAAAGAACTGGAATGTTCCAAGAGTTCCAAGACGAAAACCGCTGCTGAGCACAAAGAACATAAAAGCTTGTCTACGTTATGCCAGAAAACATCTTGATGAACCCCTAAGACTTTTGGGAAAATACTCTGTGGACTGACAAGACAAAAGTTGAACTTTGTGGAAGGTGTGGGTCCCATTTACATCTGGCGTAAGAGTAACAGCGCATTTCAGAAAAAGAACATCATACCAACAGTAAAATATGGTGGTGGTAGTGTGATGGTCTGGGGCTGTTTTGCTGCTTCAGGACCTGGAAGACTTGCTGTGATAAATGGAACCATGAATTCTGCTGTCTACCAAAAAATCCTGAAGGATAATGTGCGGCCATCTGTTCGTGACCTCAAGCTGAAGCGAACTTGGGTTCTGCAGCAGGACAATGATCCAAAACACACCAGCAAGTCCACCTCTGAATGGCTGAAGAAAAACAAAATGAAGACTTTGGAGTGGCCTAGTCAAAGTCCTGACCTGAATCCTATTGAGATGCTGTGGCATGACCTTAAAAAGGCGGTTCATGCTCGAAAACCTTCCAATGTGGCTGAATTACAACAATTCTGCAAAGATGAGTGGACCAAAATTCCTGCACAGCGCTGTAACAGACTCATTGCAAGTTATCGCAAACGCTTCATTGCAGTTCTTGGTGCTAAGGGTGGCCCAACCAGTTATTAGGTTTAGGGGGCAAACACTTTTTCACACAGGGCCATGTGGGTTTGGATTTTGTTTTCCCTTAATAATAAAAACCTTCCTTTAAAAAGTGCATGTTGTGTTTACTTGTGTTATCTTTGATTAATTTTTATTTTGTTTGATGATCTGAAACAATAAAGTGTGACAAACGTGCAAAACAATGAAAAATCAGGAAGGGGGCCAACACTTTTTCACACAACTGTATAAAGTCAATTTGTCACATTTCTTTCCTCAGTTGACTCTCTTTTTGGTCTGATGTACAGATATCTATAAAATGTACTATTTACCTACCAGAAGTGATATTCTGCACTAAAACCTTTATTTCATCCGTTAATGATCTTGCTTGCCAGTTTAAAAAGCCAGCATAAAGGAAAAGTAATGGTTAAGAAAAACAATTCTGGGTTTAACCAATAATTTTTGACATCTACATTCTTAATGGTCTGCATAATGGGAGGGGGAGGGGAAGTGGCGTGTTCATTGCTTTGTACTGGAAGGTTTCCTTCTTTCTCATCTCAGAACGTTGGGGGGTATGTAAGAGACTATGGAAAATACTAGAAGCCTGGCTGGAGACTTGGGGCCTATTCACACTAGTTATGCTAGCACAGTCTCAATGCATAGGCAAGTCAAAATGCTTTGTTTTAAATGTAGTCAGTTCACACCACACTACTGCAAAACTAACAGCACTTTTACTCAACTCACTTTTGTTCAGCGTGTTGCAATGCAAACGCCACTGCGGTGAATAGAACGGAATGCAATGTAATTTGCGGCATTTCAATAAAGTTCTAACAAACAAAAGTAGCTAGTGTGCTGTGTTGTTCCTTCCAGTGCACACCAGAGGCCATGTGTCTAGAGCTGGCGTGAATCAGCCCTAACAGCTATGCTGTAGGACAGGGCCGGCGCTAACATATAGGCAGGTCAAGCATCTGCCTGAGGGCGCCGCTGTGGGGGGCGGAAAGATGCGACTGGGAGGTCGCCCCTTTAAGACGGTCGCGGCGGCGGCGATTACATCTCTCTGCGCTCCCTCTCTCTCTACTCCCGGTTGCTGCAGCTTCAGAGTGGCCAGGAGGAGAGAAGAGAGAGAGAGCGCAGAGAGGTGTGATCAGCGCCGGTATGAAGACCCGAGCAGAGCAGCGGCAGGGATCCTTTTGATGAGATTAGACCTGTCACCTCCATATGCTATCACACAGGAGATTGTTAGCTCCTGTGTGATAGCAATTAAGTTAAGTGAAAAAAAATGTAATTAAAAAAAATTTGATAAAACATTAGAAAATAAATAAAAATTATGAAAAAATAAGTAAAACATAATAATAAAAAAGTAAAAGATTGTAAGATTAAAAAACAAGTAATAAGAAAAAAATAACAAATAAAAAAAAGATAAAAACATTATAAAAAGATAAATACATATTTAATAAACTAAAAAAATAAAAAAAATAAAGTGATAAAAAAGTTAAAAAATTAGAGGTGCACCGAAAAGGAAGTTTCAAAACCGAAATGAAAAATAAAATGTCAGGCCGAAACCAAAAATGTTTTTTTTCTAACCTTTTACTTTTCTAAAATTTTTTGAAGCAGCCGTCTGAGAACGCACAGTAGGGGCAAAATGCACCTTCGCCTGTGTAGGAAAAAATCCTTGCACCGGCCCTGCTGTAGGAGACTGTCATAGACTGTTTACATTGTGGAGGAGCCTGTTAGAAATCACTGCCATTACAGTCTCTTTACAAGTCACCACTCCCTACATACACCATATTTAATATTCCTACCAGAAAAACGTATTATAAAAGGCCATAGAAAAAATACACATGAAGGGAAAAAAGAATTGACAGTCCAGAAAATGTAAGAATATGTGAAAGATCATTTAGTTAGTAAAAACATATTTTCCCTCACTGTGCTATAAACCCCTGGGCAAGGAAAACACTGGCTTCTGGGGTATAAGGGACGCACGGTAAGTACCGGTAGACCGTAGGTTGGGCACCAGGGGTCTAGGTCATTGGACTGTTGTCTTGTTGTCAGTTACATCATAATGCATATTCTCATTTGCTCCTTTCACTGACTTCAGTGAAAATCATGTGTTAGTGTTAGTCATGCTAGGTAGAGAACTCCATCCTTAAAGTGACCTTAAACTCAGGGTTTAAATCTTAAAAAATACATTCAGGTACCTTAACTATTACCATAAATGTATCTTATTTGTGTATCACTCGGCTATAGATCCTCAAATCATCCCTGAATTGGTGCTGACACTGTCCTTCCTTCTGGACTCCACCTCACGTTTAGTATACTAATTTGTATTGAGCTTGTATCACAGGAGTGAACTTGGAGTGGTGACCCCTTTACAACACACACAGGGACCATGGGGAACAAAAGAAGCCACCCTCCAGAAGGAAGGACAGTGTCAGTACCAATTCAGAGTGGTGCACAAATAAGATACATTTTTGCTAATAGTTAAGGTGCGGGAATGCACTTTTAGTGTCACTTTAAGTTCCAGATAACAGCAAAAAAACTAGAAAATAACTTAACATTGTGTCACCAACAATGGCAGGTAAATGCACAGAAAAATCAAGTATTTTAAATGCTTACTTACTCTCTCCTTGCACACCATAGCTCCTCTTCAGGGAGTGTCTGATTACTCTCTGTGCTGACCCAGCTCCTCCACCCCCCCCTCCCTCTTTACCTCCTTACATAACCTTTTATGTAGTTGGCAGGGGAGGAAGGAAGGGAAGTGTTATAGAGTGTCACTTGAGTCTGCTGGGACAGCTGACATCACATGCAAGATGGTGGCACCCAGCAGGGTTTTTGGATATCCACACAAAATAGGTTTTTGCATGTAAATAACATGCATTAAATATGTTAAATGCACATATTGTATAATCTCATGAAAAGATTGCTGTTGAACAGTCAGGCAACAGAATACTACCATCCGTTGTCACGGCAGCACCCATATATTTTACTTGGAGAAAAGCGGTTAGGAGTGCAATGGAATCATGGACTATTACTATAGGCAACAGAATACAGCCCGCACCACCCAAGAACAAGGGATGCATTCTGAACAGAGGATATACATATATTATAAGGATATCTTCCCACTACATAGGAAACAAAATGACAATGCAATGAAAAGAAGGGCCCCCTGCATCATCAGAGAATGTGGTCCTCTGGAATGCCTCACAAACCTGCCTTTTAGGCATCTGCACAATCCACAATCTTCTAGCATTCTTGTATTTGTGAAGCATTTACCTTCATTTTATTATTATTATTATTATACAGGATTTATATAGCGCCAACAGTTTGCGCAGAGCTTTACAATATACAATATAAGGAACACATTACAATCATAATACAATTCAAGACAAGATGGTAAGGAGGGCCCCGCTCCGTGAGGGCTTACAATCTAAAAGGAATGCATTACATGCATTTTTTTCAAGGTGCATTTATTAGACACAGAAGCTGTTCCAGAAGCAGGCCAGTGAAGTAGGGACTTCTTAAAAAAACAGAACAAAAGAACAACAGAACAAAAGATAGACACATAATAACGTGTGTGGAGGAGTCCCTAATGTAGAATTTTAGTGCTGGATACCAAAACTAGTATCATTAGATGAAAAGTGAAATGATTAAAAAAATAAAGCACAAAATAGAAAGAAGAAAATGTATTTTCATTGTGTGCAGCTTTCTTTAACCTCCGATTGTGTTTTTATATGTAGTTTTCGGGTTGTATTAAGAATTCAGCTAAATTTGGATTTATGTAGTGTGTAGAGGAAAATAGATATTTAATTCTGTACAGGAGAGGGCGCTAAATACATTATTATTGTGGAAATGTTATAAAACCATTCTGGGGCCGAAGATAACAAATGTCATCTACAGCAGATATATTGAGAAGCAGAACTCAGAAATCAATAGCATTTACAGTAGATCAAACCCCATTGGCTAAAATGCCAAATAACCTTTAACATGTTAAAGTCATTTGCAAAGTTGTTTTTAATCTCTTTACATCTGCAGCTTTCAATAAAATAATACCTGGTGATACTGCTGTTATTACAACAACTTATTATTATTATTATTATACAGGATTTATATAGCGCCAACAGTTTGTGCAATGCTTTACAATATAAGGAAGACATTACAGTTACAACATAAATCAAGATGGTAAGGAGGGCTCTGCCCGTGAGAGCTTATTATGGTCCTTGTTCAGGCTTTGCGATTGGATGACCACTGTCACATGCACCCATGGTTGAGAATTTAAGTGGTGATGCTGACACACATTGCACAGACATGGTCCACTGTCGTCACTATCGGCAACTGGTGGAGTAAGTCAGCAGTCCTGAGTTAATAAAAAGGACAAAACAATTAAAAAGTGTAGTTTATGAAAACAATGTGGCAATTATTTATGATACTCTGAGGGGAATTTATCAAAACTGGAGCAGACAAAATCTGGAGCAGATTTGCACTGCAACCAATCAGCTTCTCTGTCTCATTTTCAAATCTTAACTGAACAAACTGAAGAGAGAAGCTGATTGGTTGCCGTGGGCAACTGTTCCAGATTTTGTCTGCTCCAGTTTTGATAAATTCCCCTCACAGTATCCTAAATAGAAAACTGAATTTCTTGCAGTGAGGATTTAGATAAATAGCTATTCGAGGGGACAACAAGCTACATGGTTTATAAGCAGTGATGTGCTTGTAAATGTTATACACTTTTAAGATGGGTATGCACTGGTAGATTTTTGCACAAACATTCATACAAATAATTTTATCAGAACACTCGATAATGCCATCAGAGACTTGTACATTGTCATTTGAAATTACCTTTGGTTTTAACATTCAATTTTGGAATGAATGGAATTTCTCAAATGAAAGCCACATTCACTGTTAGAATTTTGTTTGCGCGAGAAACATTTTCCATGCGGTTGAAAATAATCATCGATTTTATCCCATTCACTTTTAGAAAATTGATTGAACGTTCTAATAACAATTTTTTCCGACCACCTATACTGGTGTATGGTCAGCTGTAGACTTTTAAAGGCAGGCAGAATATTGTAGGATCCGTTGTCTATTGCTGTAAATGCAGAAATACTTGAACATTCTGGAAAATACTTCATAAGGACTTTTGAACGGTTTGTGTGCTCATTGCTGCAAAAATGTTAAAGTGACATTAAAGTCACAAATCTTTTCTCCCACTCCCAAAATGCTGGTGTAAGGACTTGCGATGTCTCTTGATCCGATCATCTTCTTCTTTCCAGTAGTTTTCAGGAGTCTCTCCAGCACTGGTGCCGGCCTCTGATCCAGCGCAGACTGCTGTGTGTTCTATGTCCCATGGTGTCTGTCTGCATGCATGCACACGGCTGCCTGCATTGACTTACACTGTGTCTCTCTTCTTCTCCCCACCAATGTGTTCTACTGGGCATGCACCCGCCCTTCACAGAGGCATCGAGAGGCATCAGATCTTCAGACGGGAGCAAGCAGTGGAGACAGAAGTAGGTTTTTACCTTTTTGGCAACGATCCAGTGCTTGCTAGCAGTAGATATATGCAGCTTCCCCCCCCCAAAAAAAACCCCCCAAAAACGGAGAGTTTAACCCCTTCGTGACTGACGACGTACAGTGTACGTATTCAGGATTCTCTCCAGCACGGGTGCCGGCCTCTGATCCAGCGCAGACTGCTGTGTGTTCTATGTCCCATGGTGTCTGTCTGCATGCATGCACACGGCTGCCTGCATTGACTTACACTGTGTCTCTCTTCTCCCCCCCGCCAATGTTTTCTACTGGGCATGCACCCGCCCTTCACAGAGGCATCGAGAGGCATCAGATCTTCAGACGGGAGCAAGCAGTGGAGACAGAAGTAGGTTTTTACCTTTTTGGCAACGATCCAGTGCTTGCTAGCAGTAGATATATGCAGCTTCCCCCCCCCAAAAAAAACCCCCCAAAAACGGAGAGTTTAACCCCTTCGTGACTGACGACGTACAGTGTACGTCGCCAGCATCGGGGCTGTTTAAACAGACTCCCGGTGACTTTTGCCGCCGGGACTCTGTTTAAACTTGTAGAGCCGAGGGCAGGACGTGAGAAGCAATCTCTAACAGGAACAGAGACAACAAAAAGAAACACCTGTTTTAATTATGTGAAGAAGGAATAAAACATCTGTGTTGCTGAGCGGGACTTTCTTTTACTCCTTGTTTGGTCACCCCCAATGGGGACCAATACAGCAATAAAAAAACTGGAACCATTCTTTCCTCTATCAAAAAGCATTAAAACCATCGGGCTGGAGTTCCACTTTAATATACTTCTATAATATAGTTAGTCTTCGACTGTGGTTATAATCTAATATATTTGATAATGTGATTTCCTGCATACATTAAGCTTACAATTCTTTATGTTATGTTTAGATATATTAGCCAACTCTATCATATAAGTTGAATTTGTAACCAAGGTTTATATGTTGCTAGAAAACACCTGTGTTCTCTGTTTCTTGAACTAAGGCTCAGTTCATAAACCTTTAGAATGAGGATGTTTATTTTAGCCATGTGACTCTAATTTTTCATCTGAGCCTTATGTATCTTTTTCTTAGAGCATAATTTGTTTCTGTAATTATCTGAAAAAGAAGGAGACATATAAAAATTGTCAGCTAGGGACAAACATATGAATCATATTCACCTCATGTAACCCAGCCCCTCTCTGTACTCATTTGAACCTTAAGGAATTACTCTATGTAGCCAGTACACAGCATTGTAAGTTCAGCTTGGGCTATTCACTCACATGAATCTTAAACACTTATAAAGGCTGTCAAATAATTGTTTTATTTTGCCTCACTTATCATTATAAAGTCACTCATGTTTTTTTTTTCCTATGATTATTTATTTTTTTTGTCACTCATTTTATTTCATTTTATAAGTTCAAATTTGAAAGTAGTGATACTGAAGGGATACAGTGCTAAAGAGCTGTCTGTCTGGTAAAAAGATTAAAAAGCAAGAAATAGAAAAAGTAAAAAGAAAAATAAACAAAGTTTAAAAAGAGCAATTGCTCCACCTTGTGGACAGTTTCCATTCAGCTTCCATACATTGGAAAAAAATGGATTATGCCCCTCAGTAGAACACACCTTTGCCTTGTAGAGGAGGCAGGTACATTTTTGGCTAAGGAACACATTAGCCATAAGACCTAACTGAAAAGTAATTGAGAACCAATTTAGTTTGCTACAAGCCATTTCACAAACACTTGATTTAGTGGTCTACAGATTGGCAAACTTGAACTTTTGTGAAAGTTTGTGAAAAAAATGGCAATTTTTGGGTGAAAAATATAGAAATTAACTGCCGAACTAGAAGAAAAATGTATATCTAGAATATAGCAGGCCGATTCTTACAGAGGAAGGAAAGGCTAGATTACAAGCAAAACATTTCTGTTGCGGGTGCATGTTAATCCAGCAACATTTGGGGGAAATCACATTTCTTATAGCAAATTTTTTTTTTAGAATACATGAAAGATTTTATAATCTAGATCACGTGTCAAACTTAAGGCCCAGGGGCCGAATCTGGCCCACCAGGCCATTTCCTAGACTTCTACTTTCAGATCTAGGTGTTAAGTTATTACTAAAACCAGTGATAATCAAAAGCAGAGGCAATTATGATAAAGATTAGATACATTTATATAGTCTTACAGATACCTTTGAGGGCAACCATAATGTTGATGCGGTGCACGATTAAATTGAGTTTGACACCCCTGATCTAGATTAAAAAGTTGATGAATTGAAACATAAAACTAAACTCCTAAATGAGCTTTTAGGTAGGGATGCACAGATACTTTTCGAGTACCAGTGCCGATACTTGGCATTTTCATGAGAACTACCAGGGTTGCAGCTGGGACCTAGCTCTGGCACTGTAATGTCCCACGGGTTCCTGGCTCCTCCCAACTGCGTTCCAGGCTGGGGCGCATCGGCCGCGGTGACCGCCGCACTCCTCCTCCCCCTTGACGAAAGTACTATGCGTTCCAAGCTGGAACGCGGAAGTAGCCCACGGCCGCGTGACGTCACAGCCGCGGGCTTTTTAAACCTGCCAGAGATGCTATGGGGTGTTCGATGATTGGGATCATAGCCCAAACACCCCAGGAACCTCACCAACCTGCCTCGAACCTCTCCTCACGGATCCAAACAGCTCCCCAGCAGCCAGCCTCCACTGGACTTCTCTTGGAGGAAGCTGATCGCTCATACCACCAAACCGCAAGTATCTGATAGATCTACTTTGCAAGTATCTCGGCTCATATACGCTGCCCTCTGGTGGAGACTTTGGGTATCACCTCTCTCCTTTGCAATACAATTACCATTTATGCTGTGTGAAGGGGAGATCTACTGTTATCTGTCATAGAGACTATACCATCCGCTTATACCACAATTCCAGATAGGATGGCCAATATCAGGGATATGAGTTAATATTCTTAAATTACATCGACTGTTATTACCACTTACTATTAGCGGTCCATGATGACTAAATCCCCAACTCTCCGTTTATGATTGAGACAGCCGCCGGGGATTTTAGCCTGACAACCGCACTAAACACCCAGTTGGAACAGCAGCTGTGATCCACCATACACTTCCAAAGCCGGGCCCTGACAGGCACTCCACCACTGTCCTGAAATCATTAGTCTGAATTGTTTTAGAAAAACTGTCACATGACAATAAACAAAAATATATCAGTACTCGTACTTGTAAGTACTCAGCAAGTACCAGTACTCATACTCGCAAAACTGGTATCTGTGCATCACTTTATTTATATTTATAAAAACAAAATCGTACATTAAAACAGAGATGTACTAATCCCAGGAGCTCCATGTGCTCCTTACAAATGACAGCTGCCTCCTAATTTTTGAATTTGTCTCTAGTGTAGTCTTGGAGCTCAAAAGTATCAGATCTTGTACTCGTACTTGTACCGAGTACCGTACTTGGTATCTGTGCAACCCTACTTTTAGGAGAAGGAAAGAAGGCAGGAAGGAAAGAAAGGAGGTAGTAAATGCAGAAGGAAGGTAGGGCATCCTTGCACAGGGTTATTCACAAATGGGTGAAGAGTTTGTAGAAGGCAGGAGAAGTGAACGATCTACGACAACATAGCTTTGGAAAAATTCTTCATTTGAGCTCACTTACCAGTTAAGTTATGTTGTCCTAGCACAATCACCAGCCAGCAAAAAGTTTTCCCAGCACAATCACCAGCCAACATGCAAAAAAACTTCTCACCCCTAAGGCTAAAAACAGAGGTTTAGTTACACGTCTTCTGCAGAAAATGTGAAACCTGCACAGCCGCGTCAAGGCACCTCTAAATAGTGCGGTTCTAACTCTATACTGCCCAGCAAAGCATTTATTTAAACCACTTATAGTCATCATGTTTCCAACAGCGGACTCTAACTCTTGTCTAGTACAAGATCACAAAGGAATAAGCAGTCTCTAGCAGCTGTCCATCTACTAGCTTGGAGAATGGAGGAGCAGGGGAGTGTCTGTATGTTTGTGGAGACACATACAGCTTACTAGCACACACAAGGGTGACTCTATATGACTTTTTTTTTTTTAATTCACTGTAAGCTTTATTCAACCAAATAAACACTTGCACGAAACAAAAACAATCAGCAGCTGGCAAAATCCAGGGCAAGAAAGAAAAAAACATCATGTATCATTTAGACGAAGGGAAAAACATAATGGCATATGTTATGGCAAGCTAGCATTCTTTTTGGGATAAACAACAGGAATTATGTTATGGAAAATGAGGAAGAAGCATAACCAGAAAATCTATCTATCTATCTGCCTGTCTATCTATCTATCTATCTATCTATCTATCTATCTATCTATCTATCTATCTATCTATCTATCTATTCCTCTCCTATCTATCTATCTATCTATCTATCTATCTATCTATCTATCTATCTATCTATCTATCTGTCTGTCTGTCTGTCTGTCTATTTATCATGACTTGGGAAGAAGTTAAGGTCCCATGAATAACTTAGGTCTTGGGGACTTTTGAGGGATACAGTGATCAATTTAAAGACTAAGGGTTATTCACTAAGCTGACGGAGGCAACCGAGTGAATAACCGAGCCATAGTGAAGTGAGCCAAACAACGTTCCGCTATTCACTACGGCTCAGTACGGCTGATTTCAGCCATACATCGGCTTCCTTCGGCTGCACTTCGAGCGGCATTCGGCTCGGTTATTCTGCTCGGCACTTCCATAGTACCGAGCAGAATAGCAATTTAATGGAAAGAGTAAAAAAGAAAAATTTATAAAGTTGTAAAAATATTTTTTTTAAATGTAAATAAATGCTAAATCTAAAAAAAGTTACGATTTTTTTAAAAAGAAAAAAATTGGGCGGAGCTAGCAGTGACAGCTAGTTCCACCCAACTGTTTCCTATTGGCACCTGCTATAGTCCCGGCCAATGAATAACAACTGGGCGGAGCCGGCCGTGAAGTCACGGCTGGCTCTGCCTAGTTGTCGTTGTTTAATGACAGTTCAGCGTCCCCAGGTCATTTGGGGACGCTGATCTCAGCTCAGCCGTGAGATCACTGCTGGCTCAGCTCAGCCGTGAGATCACTGCTGGCTCAGCTCAGCCGTGAGATCACTGCTGGCTCAGCTCAGCCGTGAGATCACTGCTGGCTCTGCTCAGCTGTCATTTGCAAGGCGTTCGCCCCGCTTCAGCTATCACTTCGGCTCAGTGGAGCCGAAGCATATGCCTTCGGCTCAGCTGAGCCGCTCAGCCACCTTCGGCAGCTGTACGGGCTATATCGGAATATCCCATACAGCAGCCCTGCGGTTCAACTGAACCAAAGGGCTCCCGCAACCGAAGCTAGCCGAAGTATCAGTCGAAGGTTTCGACTGATCCTTCGGCTAGCTTTGTCAATAGACCCCTAAGTGCTAGCCCTTTGGCACTGGTATTACCTTTGTAATAGTTTAGGACAGGTCAAGTTAATATAACTGTGACTTTGACCCTTTTCATTAATGCAAGGCTGGGAGCTCCAGGAGACAATAGATATCACAGCACAGTAAAGTATGTGACCAAACTTGCTCTACATATAAATATTGAAACTAAAAAAGTCTACAAAATGTATGACAGTATATTATTTTTTGATTTTGAACATGTGTTCCTCCGTATTTGTTATGTTACAGTAAAATAACCAAATGCAAACTAAAATCCTTCTTGCTAAAGCCTCCTAGTTTAGTCTAAAGACACCATAGAGGTGAACAAAGATGTATTACACCTTCCAGCTCTGCAAGGGTAAAATTGGCTCCATAGGATTGCATGCTTCTCATTTGTGATATGAATCCACACCTCCTATTCATTAAAGGTTCCTAATTTTCTTTATAAATTGGTTGTGCTTACTGTATATTGAATGCATTAACTTTCAGGTCTACACAAAACATTTAACACATTCAAAATATCTAGTAGGCATTAAGCACGTTATCAGTGACAAACCGTCCACAACTGATTGGCCATGTAGTCTGCCATATTTGCATTCACAATGCATGTGATATCTGCAATAGAGGCAACAGAATCAAAGGAAAAAAAATATGTTTCAAATAATGTGTGGTGTTGTTCTTCATTAACTATATTTGCAACTTACCAATTAACTAAGCACACTCTAAATTCCATTTTATTTAATAACATTTTACTGAACACTTTTAATCCTCTCACTATACCTTTCTTGACAATGGCATACTCAGCCTTAATAAAGTTTTAATAAAAGATTTTATTTTCTCACATCAAGCTATAGCCATGCTAAATTAAGGACATGCATGCTAAAAACCACAGGTTGATAGATGTGCCAAGCTATGAAGGCTGTCATTTATGACTCAGCCTCTCTAAGCCCCAGCATTAGCTGACTGTCTGTATCACTAACACTGGTGCCAACTGCAACCTATTCAATGTTCCCCTGAATATGTGAGCTATTTCTGTGAATGCTGCATTGCTGACATTAGGTTAGTTAATGTGTGCAGAAGTGAAAGACACTCAGAAACCAACCTAAAACCTCTATGCCAAAACTCTACTCTACCCCTCATACAGTTAGTTAATTAAGCCAGCACCAGTCCTTAGAGTATAGGTGTAACTTTGTATGAAAAACACCCCCATATAAATTAAACCAAAAATTAGACCTCAGATACAGTGTGCTTGTGCTTTACACTGGTCAGCTCTTGGGGTACATTTCCTGGGTTGTCCAGTCACAAATTAGCAGTTGCAATGACTGATTAAAAAAAATTGCCAGGCTCATAGGCCTTCTTTCTGAGTGACTTAGATAGCTCTTTGGAACTCGCCATGATAACACTACACACATCTATAGCAAATAGAACATCAAACCCTTGGTATCTGAGGTTAAATACGAGAAATTTACCTGCATACTGCATGATCTGTATTATATATATATTTATATTGTGGCAGTGCGTGGCAATGCCACAGAGTATGCTGGCAACACGGTCACCCAGGACTTTCAGCCACAGGGGCTGAGAGGTTCCAGAATGCAAATAGTTCTGCAGGGAAGAAACTGGCCTTTCAGTTTCTTCCGGTTTTTCCAGATTGTAGCTGGGATCTGGATCTCTGGAGATTTCTTAGAGTTCTGGGTGGGATGAAATCTTCAGTCCTGAGGTCAAGTTTGTTCCGGTGATCAGGTGGCTGAGAGCAGCCACCTGATCACCGGAGCTCAGAGAGTTGGCGTGGTGTGTGCTGGAGGCACACGAGGGCCAAGCCAGGTGGTGTGGTGGAGCCACACACAGAACAGCCAGGGAGGCTGGAGGGCTAGTGTGGAAGCTGCTGGAAGCGGTTAAAGGGTATAAAGTTCCCCGAAGAATTTTTGTTGAGGCAAGCTTTCACATTTTCTGCAGAAGACGTGTATCCAAACCTCTGTTATTAACCTCAGTGGTGAGACAAGTTGTTTTACATGCTGGTTTGTGAGTGTGCCATGATGCCTTTCTACTGTTTTTTGTTGAGGCAAACGTTAAAGTCCTGGGATTGGGACACTGACTGAACAGGACAACCTTGAGTCGGTGAGACAATATACTTTGTGTTACTTGCTGAAGTTAAGCCTGAAGTTGTGTTTTTCACCTGTGAGTTGTCTGAAGAAAAAGAATAAAGACTTTTTGGTTCATGAAAAACCCTGTGCGGGTCCTCTGTGAGCTCCCCAACATTACTATATATATATAGATATATCTATCTATATATATCTATAT
>NW_017307685.1:79274-94034 GCF_000935625.1 Nanorana parkeri
ACATATATATAGATATATCTATCTATATATATATATAGATAGATATATCTATTTATCTATATATATACTGTATATACATATTTATAGACAGAAAGACAGAGATTGTATAAAGAAGTAGGTAGTGCCTGTTCCAGCTGTTACAGGGTCCTTGAATGGGTGTAAGACATTACAAGTGCAAGTCATTGGAAACAGATGGATGTTGCCCACAAAAGAGACCATCCCCCATTTAGTCAGTGCTTATGTGCAGATGGACATGCAAGGAGCATGTGTCCATGCCTGTATGACTTTACAGAGAGACGTTATGACTGTGCTGGCAGTAATCACAGGGATTTACCGGAACACATAAGAAGTTCAAATATCAATTTATTGATATATTTATTTGGGAGAATGTCACATCATGTTATATCAAAGGCTAACGTTCCGGAACCTCACAGGGACCTTTCATCAGAGCGAAACAGTCCCTGTGAGGTCCTGAAACGTTAGCCTTTGATATAACATGATGTGACATTTTTACAAATAAATATATCAATGAAATAGTGATATTTAAACTTCTTATGTGTGCCGGTGAATCCCTCTGATTGGTGCAAGTGTTTGTGATCACCTCGAGCACCACTTATACTTTTATGTTGTAAGACCGCATGGAGTGCGAGTGGTATTTGGAAACAATTATGACAACATAGGCGTTTGACTACGGCCGCCCCCCAGGAAGGTGCCGCCCTAGGCAAACGCCTACTTTGCCTCGCGGTAAATACGCCCCTGACAGCAGGTATGGTTTTCTTTACTTTTTCTTTTTTGTCTGTGAACATAGAACTGATGTGACTTGCCAAAAAGCTCCAGTTTTGTCTCATCTCAAGGACATTCTCCTTGATGCCTTGTGGGATAAAAGATTTAGCTTGGTTTTAAAAGTTAACCACTTGCTGGCCGGAGAAATGTCTTACTATTTGTACACCCACTTGCTGGCCGGAGAAATGTCTTACTATTTGTACACACATGATAAAATCTGAATTTGTGGCTAGAAAACAGCTTCAGACCCCCAAACAATTATATATTTTCTGAAAGCAGAGGCCCTGTAGAATAAAAAAAAAAAAAATGCTAGTTGCAATTTTTCATGTCGCATGGTATTTGCGCAAATGTCCCATTTTTTGGGGACAGATAGAGTTTTCTTTTGGTGGTATGTAATCGCCACTGGGGTTTTTATTTTTTACTATATTAAAGAACCAAAAGTTTTGAAAAAAACTTTCCGCTAAATTATGTTATGAAACATTTATTATTACCCAATTTTCTGGTAAAATATAAAAGACGGGGTCACGCTGGGTAAGTAGATACCAAACATGTCAAACCTTAAAATTACGTGTGTCCGTGAAACCGCAAAAAACTACAATGCCCATAATTTTCTATAGGGGACAATTTAAAAGCTTTTACTGCTCATCAGTTTAGTGTTACCAGTGATTGATAGCCCTAGAATTATTGCTCTCACTTCGACGTTCGCGACAATATGTAACGTGTGGTGCAATTTTCGTTTTTGCACGTAGATATCTGTACATCAGACCGAAAAGAAGGACAACTGAGGAGAAAAGAGGGGCAGAGAAATTTGGTTCCAGATAAGGGACAGTCCCTCTAAACGAAGGACAGTTGGGAGGTATGCAAGTCCTGACTGTTCTTAGAAAACATTATAGAAATAGAAAATTATTATTTTTTTTAAAATTTATTACAGGTATTTATATAACGCCGACAATTTACGCAGAAAGTTCACATTCACATCAGTCCCTGCCCTCAAAGAGCTTACAATCTAAGGTCCCTATCTCACATGCATACAGGGCCAATTTAGACAGGAGCCAATTAACCTACCAGCATGTCTTTGGAGTGTGGGAGTACTCACACAAGCACAGGGAGAACATGCAAACTCCTTGCAGATAGTGATCTGGCTGGCATTCTAACCAGGGGCCCCTAATGCTGCAAGACAAAGGGAAAGGCAAAGGGAAACCTTTCCCTTTGGTGACCTTGGCCATGAATGGTTTAGATACTGTATATCTTTTAATATATACCTTCACTGTACATAAAAAGGGGTATGCAGGTAATTAAACCCTCTCTTCAGTCTCCACTAACCACTACGCCACTAGAGGATCAGTACATTGTTAAGCAAATCATGAAAAACAAAGAGGAACTTTTTTGTTATTTTGAAAAATCTGAGCGAGTCTGAAGAGAGGGTTTAATTACCTCTATACCCCTTTGATCTACTTAAAGATATACATTAAAAGATATACACTATATAAACTATCCATGACCAAGGTCACCAAACGGAAAGGTTTCCAGGGTAAGACTATCTTATCAAGTAGATCTTAAAACACTCCAATAAACTTAATATATGATCTCTGCATCTTAATATGAGGCCTCAAAATGATATCCAAATATTGAGCAAGATATACATTTTTATGTATCTTAGACAAGATTTAGAGAACTGGTGTTACATGGCATCAACCTGTAAAATATTGCCAATTTCTCATCAACAACCCTTCTAATGCTATCTACACAAAATGTCATTAAGTATCAAAACTGGGTTAGAAGACCTATCCCCTAAACCTGTGGTGCATAGAATAGACAGTCCATTACCACAATGGCCTCATTTTGTCCACCAGTTTTATAATCAATTATTTCTTATCACTAGGTGAAGATACAGCCCGTAGGTGTGTGACACTCAGATTAATTGAATCTGTACCAATCAGAACCTGTTCAATAAATCCACCACATTTTTTTCACCTAAAAAAAATAAAATTTTCAATAACGGGACGTGAAGAAGGAAGGACAGTAAACTCCTTACTCTGCAGCTTTAAATTTGGTTATTTGCTGCTTAGCTAGCTGTGTGTGCAAGAGTGCAAATCTCAAAGGATCACTCGAGAGTTAGTTGTATGTGTGTGCTATCCATGTCACTGGTGACATGGATATCAGAGAGCGAGCTGTGTGTGCTGAAGGAGATTTCACTGGTGATGTGAATACTGGGGTGTGCTTTGTGTGCGCTGGAATGCAGATCTCATTGTTCACATGGACACTGAGAAGTTAATTTGTAACCCCTAGGCACTTTGGATAAGGGGGTGCTTACTAGCAGAACAGTGACCCATGACCCAACTCTGATGTCCTTTAAAATAGGAAACAGCACCAAGTAAAAGCTCTTCTTACGATACTATGCTACTCTTATACAAAACATCAGCAGATTAGCCTAAAACAAAACAAATCAGCAGCAGATTAAAGATTTTGGATACACAAGTTCACTAATAAAAAATAATTATGCTGGACCACTCGGCTGTCTCCCTTCTCCTCTCGGACTTGGCCCCCAAGAGTACTTCTCCTGCATGGACCTTAAACGATTCTCTTCTTTCTGACCCTACCGCTTCCCTACAAGAGTATCTTTTACTTCACTGTTCTCCTGATGTGTCTCCTACACTCCTGTGGGAAGCCCATAAACTGGTCCTTAGTGGTAAACTTATCCAACTTTTCTCGCAACTTTGGAAAGAGCGATTGCTCCGTCTTCTCACTCTCAACAGGATTATCTATCTTTTATTAACGGATCATGCCGAGAGACAACTGCGCCGCACTGCACATAAATATTACCTCAAAGCTAACCGAAGCAGACTCCCTTTTGCCATAAAAACTCAGAAAACTAGGCTTCACTTTTAAGCCCTTTCGCCTTCAAACTTCCTCAGGTTCTCACACATCCAACCCCACTGCTATCAATCCCTTTATGCTGCTAATTATCCCTCCATGTTTACTAAGCTTCGGGCTTTACTGTCTACATGGTCCCATTACCATCTCTCCTGGTTGGGTAGAATTGCTGCTATCCAAATTACTTTTTTGCCCAAACTTCTGCATCTCTTTTGGACCTTGCCGGTTGCTGTCCGCTCTGCTGCCCATCGTTCGTTACAATCACAGGTCAACAGTTTTATTTGGGCCAACAAAAAAATCTAGAGTCCCCCAACGCACTCTCTACTGTACTTACCGAAATCTTCCGGCGGGCTAGGTGTCCCTAACCTCTCCGACTCAAACCGGTCAGCTTGCTAAATACCACACAACTTTTGACATTCCTCGTTCGGTCGATCTGGAGGCTGCCTCAATATACCCCATCAAACCCCATCAAAATTGATAATCTTTTATGGCTCTCTCCTAAACACAGGCCTATCTCCATGACCCCCATTACTGCTCACTCACTTAGGATATGGGATCAACATAAGTGGACTGCTGGTTTCTGCTCTCCTAATTTACCCATGCTTTCTTTCCTCGACAACCCATCTCCCTGCAGTCTTCTTCCACCGGACGAAACATGATCTTACCCGTTTTGGGAAATTGCAGTCAGATACAGGCATTTAGTCCTTTCAACATCTCAAGGAACTTTATGGGCTACCTAATAGAGAGCTCTTTCGTTGTCTTCAGATTAGAGCCTTTATGGCTAAGATGATAGGACCCTCTGTTTCTTACTCTTCAATTACCTCTTTTAAATTCATTTGTAAGGATAGCCCCCACAGTCATGATCTTATCTCTAGTTTATATCTAGACTTTGTGCTACCCACTCCCTCCTCTACCTCACCCCCTCTTATGTTTACTGTCTATATGAGCCTGTTGCACTAAGTGTCCTAATAGACCATTCCTTTTTTCTTTGGCCGCGTCTTGGTACTATTCCTTTTTTCTCTATTCTACCCTCTCGTCTTTTAATTTCCCCCTTCCTCTTTTTTCTCTTCTTTTGTGTTCCACTGGATCTACGTATTGTGTTATTTCATTGTTTTGTTTTTTCCCTTTGGATATGGCACTTCTTTGTATTATGTGCTTGGTTTTACATTTCTGTATTATCTGCTTTTATTTATAAATAAAAACATCTGTGAAAAAAAAAAAATTCTATTTGAGAATGCATTTCTTAAGTTCCAAATTTCCCAACATAAACAACTTCCCCAGAGGTTCAGTTGCAGATTCCCTTTTTAGCTGAAAAAGTTATCTTACAATGAGAGACCACAGAAGACTTTGAAATACTTGCAGAGATAAGTGAAGGACATACATGCAAAGACAGGGTTCCTGATCTTCTCCACTAAGCAGATTTTTCTCCTGGGTGCATTCACCAGCAGCTGAGCTGACATTGGAACCTATCTTTCCTTATCCACAATCGTGCACTGTCCCTGTCTATACTCCCACTCAAGGGCCCCTGGTGACTCAGATCCTGCTATTTATAGCACATCCACCCCCCAAATGGCAACCAAAATATTGTGGGAATAATATGTGTGTCCTCAAATTCAACACAGGCTTTCCCAAGATGGTCCCAGGAGCTCATAGCAAAGGACAAATTAGTGGTTAGCTGAGTTCCCCCTAATGCCAGCATCAGAGCAGTGGTCATGTCAACCTGAGATATCTACAAAGGGAAACAGATAAGACCTAAGACCAGCACCTAATCCCCTGCCTGCAAGTATCATGGATTCTGGGGAGTGAGCTGTATGTGCAGGAGTGCAGATCTCACTGTGGCATAGATACTGGGGTGTGAGATGTGTGCGCAGGAGGGCAGATCTCACTGATGGCTTAGATACTGGTGTGAGCTGTGTGTACTGGGGTGCAGATCTCCCTGGAGGCATGGATTCTAGGGAGTGCGATGTATGTGCACAAGTGCAGATCTCACTGGTAGCATGGATACTGGGGAGTGAGATGTGAATGCAGGAGGGCAGATCTCACTGGCGGCTTAGATACTGGTGAGTGAGTTGTGAGTACTGGGGTACAGATCTCACTGGTGGCATGGATTCTGGGGAGTGAGCTGTATGTGCTGGAGTGCAGATCTCACTGTGGCATAGATACTGGGGTGTGAGATGTGTGCGCAGGAGGGCAGATCTCACTGATGGCTTAGATACTGGTGTGAGCTGTGTGTACTGGGGTGCAGATCTCTCTGGAGGCATTGATTGTGAGGAGTGAGCTGTATGTGCACGAGTACAGATCTCACTGTGGTGTGGATACTGGGGTGCGAGATGTGTACGCAGGAGGGCAGATCTCACTGGTGTTTTAGATACTGGTAAATTAGTTTTCTGTACTGGGGTGCAGATCTCTCTGGTGACATGGACTCTGGGGAGTAAGCTGCTTGCGTTGGAGTGCAAATCTCTCAGGTGGCAAGGATATTGGGGAGTAAGTCATATGTGCAGGAATGCAAATCCTAAATGGACACTAAGGAGTAAATTATGTATGCTGGGGTAAAATCCAAATGGTCTTGCCTCTGGAACTTTACTTCCTCGAGTGCAAGAAATCAGTGGCTTCACTGACTGTACGGGCTGCCTGTCTTCCTGCAGATTATGTGTGCGAGTTTGTGTGTTCAAATTTCCTTAGCTGGCATTGTGCCTGGTATTCTCTGTGGGGGATGGGTTGGGGGGTGGGGGGTGGGGGGGTTGCTTAGTTAGGTCAATAAAAACATCTGGAGCAAAATGTTCACAGCATACCAAGTTTTGCAGGCACCATTTTTTTTAAAATGTTTTAACTTGATGTAGAACACAGTTCAAAATATTGTTTTAATGCTTGCTTCTCAGTGGGCATAGGCAATTGGTGATGTGCACCCCTACTCCTTTTATTGCCCATGTGTTTACAGGTACTAACACCTATTTTACAAAAAAGGGAATGTGCACTTTAAATATCTTTCAAAGGTCTAGGACCTTATTCATTACATTTGGAACTTCTGACTCACAGCAATAGCATCCCCTCCCATTTGGCATTTAAGCTTTCAGCCAACCTGGAGCAAAAGCCACAAACCCTTGCCAAGTTTAAATAGAATATCATGTAGGTTCAAATACAAAATAAACTGTATTGATTTTATTTTGGTATGAGGGGCTTTGTTTGTAAATTGAACTGCCCAGATTGTGTTTTCTTTTAATCTCGTGTTATCAGAGTGATCATAAGCTAAGTTGCCCAAAATAGTTGAATCTGTATGGTGTGTTTTCTCGTTTTCAGATTGTAATGAATCCTATTAGAAAAAAATGTTTCAGTGTGCTGTAAAAGTTTGAAGCCATATAGGGAAGTGTGAACCATTTCACATTACACTGAGTGTCTTCCTCTAATATATCAGCAATTGCAGGCACGCTGATTTCTTGGCAGCAGCTGATGTTCTCTCCAACAGGATAAGTGTTTGTCACATTCTTTTGAGATATATACAATGACGATTGAGGACAGGGGAACTAGTGAGAAGCAGAAAAAAAAGTTTAGGAAGTAACAAGGCTATACTGCTGTTCAAAGAATGCTCCCCAAAGCCCACTAGGCGAATCTGGGGCTCCTGTACAAGAATTTACCCAGAACTAATCCAGGCAATAACTCTAAAAATAGCTATGCTAAAGCTTCTTTCCAGATCTATGGACATCCTTGTGTAAGTTGTGAGAGTACAGAAAAGGGGTTCATCAGTATTAGCTGTCTGAAAGTAGAAGGGCCACTGCACTCATTGGTTCCTCCCACTGATCCCTTATGTCACCAAGGGACACAGGGGAATGGGTCGGCAGGAGGTTCCATTGGGTCTTTGCAACTCAATGCAGCAGATCATGGCTGGTGAGAGTGCTGTATATACAGTAGCTTCCTGAAAACATCACAGCACCCTTTCAAGATCCCTCAGCCCTGATGCAAGTGGTGGGCTGGCTCTAGGAAAGAGTTAATCAAATATCACAATGCTTTGATGGGTGGATGTTAGTCTGGAGGTGTTAGAGTTCCTCGACAGACTTCATGTGCATGCAGACTACCCTAGGTAATGCCCACAAGTTATGCTGAGCATCCATGATTGAAAGAGCTGATATGAATGAAAGGGATGGTAGAGAAACAATAAGGCATGGGAGGAAAAAATAAGATGATGCTGGATGCCTTTACAATGATTTACAAAAAAGAGTGGAATGTTTACTTTGGCAATTGAGCTGTGTTGACTTCAATCATGTAATCAAACCAATGTAAAATCTAATTTTTCAAATTTCTCTGGCTCATGAATACACATAAAGCAAGCTCACTGCACATTTTATTCCTTAAAAGTCTTCTCCAAATAAATCAATTCCTAACTGCCAGTGGACTTTCTATGTTTTTGGTCCCCGCAACTCTTTATATTCACATATGTACTAGGGTTGCAACCTGTCCAGGATTCACCTAGACAGTCTGGGTTTTGAATGCTGTGTCCGGGTTTCAGGGCAGCAGAAACCCGGACACAAGACGTCAGGCAGACATGGGCAACCAAAATCAAGATAAGGGCTACTGGCCCCCCACTGAAAATAGTCTCAACTGTGATATTTACATATGAATGGGTGGCGCTATTTACATATGAATACGCCGCGACTCATTCTCCCAAAAAAATGTCCGCGTATGGCTAGAGTGTTTGGGTTTCGCTTGAAGAAAAGGTGGCAACCCTAATATGTACACACATTTTGTAAATAAAGGAAAGAATTGAGATAACCAGCTTTGTAAGCTATTTTTTTAAGCAATTTTAATTAGTGCATTTTGATGCCTGTAAAAACTGCTGTATTCACTGTGCCCTGAAGAATTTAGTTGTTCTAGCAGCCATATTGTTTTTGTACAATGGTCAACATTCTCCTACAAAGAGCAGTGATATGCATGCACTGACAACTGGAAGAGATGACTGCTATTGATTTATACCCTGTAATGTTACATGATGTAAAGGGAAATGATAATAGAGTTGGGTCAGGAGGGAGGAGGATGAGTCAATACTTTTACTTTTGTGTGTAAATTAAAGCTTAAAGCAGTGAAAAAAAATCACTGGGCAGGAGGTAGGAATTTTTGGCAGAGGAAACTTGTACTCTATTCTGCCCAAAAAAATCTACCTCTCTCCCCCAGCGATTTTTCATTTTTTGTGTACACTGTACTGAACATGCGCCATGCAGTGTACACAATCAGCCCCTTCACGGCATTTCAGCCCATTCACGGCATCTCAGCCCATTCACGGCATCTCAGCCCATTCACGACAAGTTCTACAAAGCGCTCCATAAATTGTCGGTGCTATATAAGTACCTGCAATAAATAAATAAATATAACAGCTGTTATTTTCATTGAAGACAGTGCTTAAAATTAAAATAGGTTTTCCAAGTTATAGTAACATGTTAAAGCTGATATGAGATTTTAGTCGTTCAGTTTACATCTGCTTTAGCAAAGTTGTTCGAGCCCTGAGTACATTTTATATGCCTTCCCTGTGTGCATGGATCTATACACCCAAAAATCTGTTAAAGAACCAGTATCTGCCCTCAACAACTGATTGATAGCTAGCTCTTGAATTGTCAACACCTTAGGCTACATTCACACAGCGGCTTATGTTGGGGATTCCTGCGCCAAGAACCTATGGGTTCTGGTATTCCTGCGGTTTAGGATAAATGACTGTCCCAGGACGCAGGATAGATGTTTTCAGGGACAATATCATCTATCCTGAACCGCAGGGGTAAAATTAACAGGGCTCTTTTGGGGGTCATTGCTACACACACTTACAGGTTTGATCCAGTAAGATCCATGCTGTCAGGGACCCAGGGGGGGTGTTCCTCGTCAGGTTCGCAGGCGTGGGCATCGGGCACAGGTAGCTCCTCCTCCTCCCCCTGGCAGGGCATCTGGCGCTGGTGTGGCCAGTGCGCGTGCGCAAGTCGCGTAGTGCGCCTGCGCCATTCCAAGCCACAGGTGCTACTCAGGCTGGGGGAGGACTTCAGCCTTCACCACTTGCCCTCAGCCTTGTGATTGGACTCTGACTGGGGAAGCTTCCTGGTTGCCCTGGCAGCCAGGGGGCGGTCCTGGGTTCCCTGTGTATTTAAAGCTGGTCAGAGCCTTGACTCATTGCCGAGTTATTCTACCTCATGGTGAACACCCAGCTCCCTCCTGTGAACCTGTTGTTTGATCTGACTTCCCGGCTACCGACCCTTTTGCTTGACCCTTTGACTACGATTCCTGCTGCCTGCCACGACCCGGAACTGGACCTAACTACCCGATTGGATTATACTTGTGTACAGGACTTTTTGGACATTATTAGTCCCCCGCCCCACCCATTAGTCCAACCCTGACACATGCCTGCAACTCCAGAAGGTGACTTCTTGAACAAACGCTGCCATTACACGGAACAGTTACTGTATATATTGGTGTGGCTAAAATGTACACTCAAGCTAAACTTGCTGTCTTCAATGTAAACTTGCTGTCTTTAATTGAATAATGATACATTATCAACCCTAAAGTGTAATCCACTGTGTTAAAAAATGATCTGTAGGATCAGGGTAGAAAGTTGTTTTCCTAGTTACGGCTTTGGCTATTTATGTAGTCACCAAGAAGTAAAAAACCATTCGTCACTTTATAAAACAGTCTAAAGTCATAATGCCAAGACTTATTACAACCACAGAAAACTGAAACAAATCCTAAGCATCATATCTGACTAAATAATTTGTTACACAGATTTTGTTTCTGCCTGTCCCATCACTGGTGATGCAGGTAGCAATATTCATACTTCATAGTTGCCAACAATTCAAAATAATTTCCAGGTGCACCTTTTTTTGCTGCTCATCCAGCAAGTCATTGTAGGCAGATAATGTACCTTTGAATGTACATTCATTTAAAGTTGGTGAGCTACTGCAAGAGGCATATCACTACCCTATTGTATGATTTCAAGCCCATTTCCATCTTTGTAAGTGCTTAGCATTTATTGTTGTAATGTAGAGGTGCAGTGATGATGTATGCATAGTGATTAGCATTTATTGTGGTAATGTAGAGGTGCAGTGATGATGTATACATAGTGATTAGCATTTATTGTGGTAATTGCAGTGATGATGTATACATAGTGATTAGCATTTATTGTGGTAATGTAGAGGTGCAGTGATGATGCATACATAGTGATTTGCATTTATTGTGGTAATGTAGAGGGGCAGTTATGATGTATACATAGTGATTAGCATTCATTGTTTGTAATGTAGAGGTGCAGTGATGATGTATACATAGTGATTCGCATTTATTGTGGTAATGTAGAGGTGCAGTTATGATGTATACATAGTGATTAGCATTTATTGTGGTAATGTAGAGGTGCAGTGATGATGCATACATAGTGATTTGCATTTATTGTGGTAATGTAGAGGTGCAGTGATGATGTATACATAGTGATTAGCATTTATTGTGGTAATGTAGAGGTGCTGTGATGATGTATACATAGTGATTACCATGTATTGTTTGTAATGTAGAGGTGCAGTGATGATGTATACATAGTGATTCGCATTTATTGTGCTAATGTAGAGGTGCTGTGATGATGTATATGTAGCCCCTATAGATATAGATATATGTGTTCATGTGTATATGTGCGATCACAGTGATTCATGTTCCTGACTGTGAATAGTTAATGGCCTCTGCGTGCCCTGGAGGCGGAGATTTATGGGAGTTGGAGTGCAGAGCAGAGACTGGGATTGTGCAAGAGTGATCTCTGAAACTACAGCTCCCAGGAGGCTATGCAGGAGAAAGGAGGAGTTTTAAGTGTGGTGGCTGCTGGGCGCGCTCATTCTGGGACAATCATCTGAAGAGGAGAGACCTGTGCAGCCATGTGTGGACTAAGACTGTGAGAGACAGAGCTGTGTGGTTACCGCTGATATACAGGGACACACAGGCTCTGTGCAGCGGTGTACAGAGAGACTGACTGAATCGGACGGGACCCGATCGAGTGCCTGAAGAGGGTCCGGTGACCGCAAAGGACGAGGAGGCCTAGTTGCGTGGCCGAACCAGCCGCCGGAGTAATCCAGCCGCCCAGCTGAGAGAGGAGCCAGACGGAGCCAACTGAGATGACTGCAAACATCCTGGATGACTGAAGACTTTCTATCAAGGACCCAGACCACTTCCCCTACGGAGCCTGAGCTGTAGAGGGATAGAGGATCTCCAGCATCTGCTACCAGTTTCATCTATGCACACTGACCTGAGGATTGGTGAGAGGCCTCTGGCCACCTTGAAAACCTATTTGCTGTTCATACCTGCACCACAGTAAGGGCCCCAACGCCGGCTAGCTCAGGACATTACTACTGGCCAGTAGTCTAGGAGGGGTTGGGCATTGCTAAAGGGACATCTTAAAGGGGCATACACCTCATTACAGAGAGAACATTTAAAGACAATTGGCCTCACATACATCCGTGTTGACAGCAGATAGTTGCAGTTACTGAGTTGCGGAGTGCCTCAGCTTGTTGCTACACATTATTGTTGGGTATTGTTGTCATTTTTACTGTATCAAAGTCATTCATATCTGATTTGTCAGTAAATTTGTTATAAAACTGTTCCAAGGTGTGTTGGTGTGCTGTGGATCCACAGTTTGGGCGGTACATTGGTGCAGGGGGATAGAAATATCCGGTTATTCAGCGGCTCCTTAGGGGGTGAGCGCTACATTTGGGGGCTCGTCCGGGATAGTTTCTGACCCCCCTCACCAGAGAATGACCGCACCAACGGGACAAATTGGTGACATGGATCAAGACGCAGCCACTAAGTGATGTCAAGAACAGAATGGCCAATTCGGGATGAGCATAGTCATAGACATCCCTGATGGCAGTTGGACCGAGGATCAAGTTCGCCAAGCAGTGACCTTGTTAGCACCTGAGCAGAAGGTGTTTGTGATAGATATGAAGAGGGATCAAGAAAATTCCAATACCTGTGCACTGTTAGAATGGGAAAAGAGTATTCCTGATTGCTTTCAAGGAGATAGCGTTCAGCTAACACCTGAAACTAGAGCACAAACCCTCTCTCTGAATGCCACAGCAAGCAGTTCCGAGGGACAAAGCCAAACCATGCCAGACGAAGGGGAAGTAACTACCACCCCTATGTTGGTTTCAAGCCATTTACCAGTTTCTTTTTTCATGGACATAAGAACACTGGCGGAGAATTCTGTGAAAAGTCCATCACTGCCCGTCTATTATAAATACAGAAAGCTACAGTTGTACTCAGGGGAGTTACCTGTCCCCCCTGTAGAGGAAGATTTTGATACCTGGATAGCTCAAACTTCGCAAGCACTAGGAGAGTGGGATATCCCTGAGGCACAGAAGAGACAGAGAATAACCGAGAGTCTAAGGGGACCTGCTGCTGAAGTCATCCGTAACCTGAAACTAGGAAAACAAGACTGCACAGCTCTAGATTATATTGAAGCCTTAACAGTCTCAGCTTATCAAATGGCGAGAGCTTTTCTCCAAAGATGAGTTCGATGTGGGGTGTGCCAGGAGTACCCAACACCGAATCCGGTTACAAGAGGATAAACCATTTCGAGAACGATCACGACGGATCCCATTGAGTGACCTGGATGACTTAAGAGAGCAGTTGGCTGAGCTGCAAAGGACTGGAATAATACAAGAGTCCAGGAGTCCTTATGCCTCTCCTATTGTGATGGTTCGTAAGAAGAATGGTTCTCTTCGGCTGTGTATCGATTATCGCACACTCAACAGAAGAACCACACCAGATCAATACACCACCCCTCGAATAGAGGATGCTTTGCAGTGTTTGTCTGGAGCTAAATGGTTCAGAGTGCTGGATTTGAGAAGTGGCTACCACCACATTCCCATGCACCCGCATGATAAAGAGAAGACTGATTTTATCTGTACATTGGGATTCTATGAGTTCAACCGAATGCCTCAAGGGCTAACAGGAGCCCCTGCGACCTTTCAGTGACTAATGGAGAAGACTGTGGGAGACATGAACTTAATAGAAGTGCTCGTGTATCTAGATGACATAATAGTCTTTGGAAAGACCCTAGAAGAGCATGAGCAACGCCTAGAAAAGGTTCTTAATCGACTTCACGAAGAAGGACTAAAGCTCTCCCTTGAGAAATGTCAGTTTTGTCTACCCTCAGTCACCTATCTGGGACATGTGGCCTTGGCTTCCTGAAATAAGCTAACTTGCTATTCTCTCAACAACATGAACGCTGGAAATACTTCCCATAGCAAGATTCCATGTACCATATGCATGTTAGAGAATGAAAGGTAAAAGTAGCCATGAAGCTTCATAGGTACCACAGTTTGGACTCCCTTATAAATTGTCTGAACATTCAAAATCCTATTGTTAAATATTAAAAGGCATGGGATAGGTTGTATCCAGCAAACCTTTTGGACCTAGTTCTGCCCGGAAGTGTTGCTAGCCGGAGTTTGACGGCTCAGCGCGTTCGGTCAGCTTTTTGTTAAAATCCCCCTACCCCTCCCTTCTACCTTCCTTCCTACCCTTACCCATCTCAGCACACCTAACCGAACCTAAAGGAGACCGGGCCAATCTCCTAGCGCCAAAGGGTCATAGATCCCTCAAAAATCACAACGGAATTTGAACGCAACCTATCAGCGCTCTACTCGTCAGGAACACCAGTCCACCATCCTATCGCCCCTCAGACCCTAGCTGACCTTACCCTGCCGACGGTATCTCAAGCGTTTTCGGGACTCCCTAGAAGAACCCCTCACCCTACCGGAAATTCAATTGGCCATCAAATCGATGAAAACAAATAAGAAACCAGGCCCAGACGGTTTTACACCGTTATACTACAAGAAATACTTGGACCACCTAGCCCCCCTGCTGCTAGAAGCACTAAACTCCGTCCGCAATGGAGCCTGCCCGCGGCCAGAAACTCTATCTGCTACGATTTGCATGATCCCTAAACCTGACACCGACAACTCTAATTGCTCTAATTTTCGACCCATATCTCTATTGAATGTAGACATAAAAATATTGGCGAAAATCTTGGCAGCCCGCCTTAATAAGGACATCACCTCACTAATTCACGGTGATCAGGTGGGGTTCATGCCCCATAGACAGGCGGGG
>NW_017307685.1:98598-103306 GCF_000935625.1 Nanorana parkeri
CAACAGTCACAGCCCTCACATTAACGCCTGACCCAAAAGTGACTCTTCTCAACATGCCAAAATGCCACACCAAAACAGCACAAATTCCTACTCCACGGCCTCACAGCGGCTAAACAGGTAGTGGCGAAGTCTTGGCAATCCACCACTGTGCCTTTCGCAGAATTGGAACGTAGAATTCACTGGTTTTTTATCAACGAGCGCCTCACGGCACGGTTGCTAGACAAGGTCTCGCGGTTTGAGATGGTCTGGGACCCATGGATCCAACATCTACAAACACACGCATTTGATGCCAGCCTGCTAGCACTCTGACCTAGTGATCCCTCAAAAAACACCCTGCACCGATGACCCCTCTCAGTCAGGTCTCCCTTAGCCCTCATCTGTAATGAACTGCTGAAACCCAATTCCTACCCTGGCCCCCCCCCCCCCCCCTTGACCCTCTCCCTACCTAGATGCATAATGAGGGCGGCGTGCGGGAAGTGCGCAGCCCTCTACGTCCATCTATCCTTCACTCAGTTACCTCCGATACCCATGTGCCCTTGGATACATGGGAGCAATGGTTTATCATTATGCTACCTAGCACCTGTTAACCTCTGTCTCCCAATATAGTGCCTCCATGATGTTAATGGTTGTATGGGAAGAACTGAGGTTTACCGTGATTCATGTCAAACCTTCATGTGTAAACGATTGCCTTTGATATGTTTATATGTTGTTGTATACGCTAACCAAAAAACAACAAAATAAAACATTTTTGATTTTTTTTTTTTTCCAAAATAGATTTTTATTTTTATTTTGTATATCACGGTTAACAAAAACAAGCACTCACCGTGCCACAACAGAGCAATACAAGCATGAGCAATCATACTTAATTATGTAAACAGAGGGAGTCAGAAGCATCTGTATCATAAGCAACGTCATAATAGCAATTCGTGTTGTATCAGACAAGTGTAGCTCATGAGAGAAAGATCCGGGGAGGAGTAGAGATAGAGAGAAAGTGAAAGAGTATACATAGAAGGAGATAGGGGAAGAATAGAAGAAGGCACATAGAGGAGATAGAGCCAATATGGGGTGGTACAGGGAGGGCTCACATCACCTCATCTCTGGGGTTGCCACCACTTCCACTTTTTGCGAAATGCGGGCAAAGTACCACTTTTAATTGCGTGTAACCTCTCTAGCTCATAGTGCAGACTCAAAGTCTGTCTGGTTTCCTGCATTGATACACTTTCCAGGCTTCTCCAATGTCTCACTATGGTGAGCTGAGCTGCCAGCAATACGTGAACCACCAGAGCCCGGAAAGGAACCGGGAGACAGTCAATTCCTATAAGTAGAAGTCCCAGCGCTGGGTTGGGTGCAATGAAGCAACCAGTAATCGCCGAGATCCAGCGAAAAATGCCCCTCCAGTAGCTCGTCAGAGATCTGCAACTCCATAGTATATGGAGAAGGGTACCAACCTGCCCGCACTCCCGCCAGCACAACGCCGAGTTGGCTGGAGCAAATTTTGCTAGGCGGTACGGAGTGAGGTACCATCTCAGAGTTATTTTGTGGAAGAGCTCCCACAGGTCGGCACTCTTCGTGGCGGTGTGGATGGAGCCACAGGCTGCCTCCCACGTCTCTGGAGGGAAAGACTCGCCCAACTCCCTTTCCCACGCCAAAAAGGCTGGTAACTTGGTAAAAGAACTCTTATCCTGGAGAAGGTTATAGAACAGCGAGATTCCCCCCTTGCGTGTGGGCCTTGCAGAGAGGTATTCCCATACCCGAGCTGGCACCTGGGGCCAAGCCGACAGAAGCGAGGGCAAGGCGTGTGAGATTTGTAGGTATCTATATCGGTCCCGCTCCGTCAGCCCGTATTTCGAGAGAAGGTGCGGGAAAGGTTGTATATGGGAGTTTGATAACAGGTCTTGAACCTTGTCTATGCCCTTCCCAGCCCACTGTTCGCATGGAAAGTCCGGGATAAAGATGGCTAGAGCCGATATAGGGATTGGGGGCTTAACTAGCCGATCGAGTGAGGGTCTGGAATGCATAACTACTCGCCAGGCCTGTATGGTAGCCTGGATGGGTGGGGAGTATTGGGCTAGTGAGGTGGTAGTGTACGAGTTGAGAAAGGCTAGGGAGTGTAAGGATATTCTCTGAGCCCCTTCACTCTCCAGAACTGGCCAAAGTTTGTCCCCCTCAGGGGTTATCCAGGCTCGAAGCTGCGCCAATGTAGCTGCTAGGTGATAGTCCCTCAGATCTGGGTATCCGGTGCCTCCCTTTCTAGGGTGTTTAAGAAGGGAAGTGCGGGAGCACCTAGGTTTTTTTCCGCACCAAATAAATTTTGATAGGGTAGTCTGTAAAGATTTAAAATAGCCAGTGGGTATGGGAATAACCAAAGTTCTGAATAGGTACAAAAGTTTGGGGAGAACAAGCATTTTAAAAGCGGCGAGTCTAGCCGTCCATGACATGAATTCTCTACCCAGCGCTTGGAGTTCAGACGGGAACCGTTCTAGGAACGGAGCAAAGTTACATTGGAAGAGTCGGTTCGTCTTATCAGATATGTTAGTCCCCAAGTAGGGAATGCTACTGGTCGTCCACGTAAAGGGGTAGTCAGCCTGTAGTGCGCTACGAGAAGGAAGACCCAGATTAATACCCATAGCGTTACATTTGTTAACATTAAGTTTGTAGTAGGACACTCTACCAAAGGCAGACAGTATGTGCATCGCCCTCTGCAGGGAAGACTCCGGAGCTGTAAGGGTTAGGAGAATGTCGTCCGCGAATAGCGTAATCTTCTGCGGATAGAGGTTAGGACAGACACCAACTCCCTGTACCTCGCAGTCGGCCCTCAGGGTCTCCGCCAGGGGCTCAATTAGCAGGTTAAAGATCAAGGGGGATAGGGGGCAGCCCTGTCTAGTACCGTTGGTGATGGTAAATGGCAAGGACAGCCCCCCCGAAGTGAATACCTGCGCGGAGGGGCCCGAGTATAATGCCATAATCATAGCAGAAATACGCTTATCGAACCCAAACTTTAGAAGAACGCCCCGGAGATAGGACCAGTTGACCCTGTCAAACGCCTTCTCTGCATCCAAAGCTAGGAACAGAGAAGGCGTCCGAGAGTGCTCAACCCGGGCCAGAAGGCCAATAACCCTTCTAGTAGCATCCGGGGCCTCTCGGCCTGACGTAAATCCTTTTTGATCTAGGTGGAGGAGGGTGGGCATTATGTCATTGAGCCGGTGGGCTATCAATTTGGCATAGATTTTAACATCCGCATTTAGGAGAGAGATCGGCCTAAAGTTTTGAGGTTGGTCCGGAGTCTTCCCTGGCTTAGGGATTGTGACAATCAGGGCGCTTAACATTTCGGCAGGAAAAGAGGCAGAGGTCGCCGCGGCTTCATAGACCTGGAGGAGGTAAGGACTGAGGATCGAGGTAAACAGCTTGTAATATTCATTAGAATACCCGTCCGGGCCTGGGGATTTATTGTTGGGCATAGTTTTAATGATTCGGGCCAGCTCTGCGTGCGTGAAGGGAGCCTGTAGTTTGTCTAATTGAGAGGGCGTCAGGGAGGGTAATTGAAGTGGCCTTAGGAACTCCTCTATTTCAGGTGTCGTGGGCTGGTGGGTCTGGTCGTCATCTTGTAGGTTATAGAGGGTTTTATAATAGGTACTAAAGGCTTCAGCTATGTCTTGGGGGTTGTACAATTTGTGGTTATCAGAGGATCGGAGCAGATAGGGAATTCTCGTGCGGGTCTGTTTGGCTTTTAGGCGGGACGCCAGAAGTTTGCTGGCTTTACTGCCACTGACGTAAAAGTTGGATCTAATATTCATGGTTTGTCTACAATGCTGTTCCATGAGAAGTTTCCTAAGGTCTAGTCGAAGTTGGGATAGAGTTGAGGAGCGGTTGGGACAGGGCTGCTGTTTATTGTCAGCTTCGAGTTTGCTAATTTCCGAAATGAGCTGGTCTAGAGCCCGTGACCTCTGCCTCTTGAACCTAGAGCCCTGCTGGATCAGTAGACCTCTTATGTACGCCTTATGGGCATTCCACAACGTAAACGGGTCCTTCACCGAAGTTGCATTGAGATCAAAGAACTCCCTTAAGCTAGCAGTAATGGCTTTCACCGTATCAGCCTGCTGTAAAAGGAAAACATTGTTACGCCAAACAAATGAGTTGAAGGTCGGGTTGCTAGATGATATCACATTTTTGATTTTTTTTAAAAAAGGCATGGGATGAAGTCCAAATGTAGTCTCATACCTTTTTATCTCTTTCTGATCATGTAAACCCAATTTTAAGCTTTGTGACAAATTTTTGCTTGAAAAATGCTTTAAAATACCATCTCACTTTGGTTTTCTATGGTGGCATGGCTAGGATGATAGCCACAACCTCAATCACAAGCAACCTCACACAAAATTGTAATGCAGAGGAAGATCGAGGAAATATCAGAACAGTTCTTGTACTATTACTAAGAGCATCTAACTATGGTGCCTATTGGACTGCACAGTCCTATTTTGACACTCTGCACAATTGCTGTATCAGGAAAGCAAAAATAACATTAAGGGGTCTATTCACGAAGCTGCCGAGGGCAGCCGAGTGAATGACCGATCTGAAGTGAAATGAGCCGAACACTGTTCGGCTATTCACTTCAGGCTGGTATGGCTAATTTCAGCCGTACATTGGCTGAAATCAGCCGTACATCGGCTTGCTTCGTGTGGCTTCGGGTCGGCCGAACATGCTCTGCATGTTC
>NW_017307685.1:104055-168720 GCF_000935625.1 Nanorana parkeri
GCTCAGCCATGATCGGGAGCTGTACGGGCTATTGTAAATAGCCCTACAGCAGGCTCTCGGTTCGAATTAACCGATGGACTCCCGTAACCGAAGCTAGCCGAAGGATCGGCCGAAGCTACGGCTAGATCCTTCGGCAGCTTCGTGAATAGACCCCTAAGTTTTTTTCAATGTCCATCTAATCCAATAGCTACTTTTGTGATTTCTGTTGGGTTTTTGCTGCTATCAGGATCTCTGTTAGAGAGTTCAGACCTACTACCTGTCCTGCTGACAATGGTTTTAGTAATAAAAAGCTGACAGGGGTTCTAGCCTTCTCCTACTAAAAAAGGTGCTTTTTATTTCTGTCTGCGTTGCTGTTGGAAATTTCCCTCACTTAGATGGTTTAGCTTCTGTCCAGCCATATGCTGGACAAATGACATTTGCACAGCACTCCTGTCACCATCTTCTAACTAAGGAGCAAAGGAATTTCCTATGCTCCTCGGCTCATCTGGACATCTGGAGGGAATGCCCTGTGAACAACATTTGCCTACTGTATGGCTGGGCGGGAAACTTTATAAACCATCCCTTTAGTGTCTCACAACACTATGTCAGTAGGTCAGTATCACGTACCTGGCTGGAGACTGGTTGGATGAGGAGGCTTCCCTTGCACCTCGTTTCCTTCAGACTCTGAGGATGGGAACAGAGCCTGAGAAACAGCAAGTAGCACGGGTGCCAGTGGATGGGGCAAAACTGGGCCAGGCAGAAGTCCTGAATCAGTCTGGAATCAGGATCGGGAACAGCAGAGCCAAGGTCACACCGGGCGGACAGCAGGGTGCCAGAACAGCAGGCAGAATCGAGGTCAGACAAGCCAGGGGTAACGCCAATCAGGCAGAGAAGTACAAGGGCAGGCGGCAATCAGGAGAAGTCAGGCTTTAATTAGCCTAATCCTTTAGAGATACCGCCAGAGCTTAGCGTTCCTTTGCACATGCGCACTAGTGTTTTCCTGTTGTATGGAAAATGGGACCACGCACATGCGCAGTAGACCTAGTCACCTTACAGTCAGGAAGTGGGGGGAAATCTCTTTCACCGTTGGCTATACACTGCTTAGATGTGTCAAAGAACTTTCGTGCAAACTTTTTTTTGACTTTTAATTCATTGGTGGGGTCAAACCAACGATCGATTTAGACTATAGTGATGAAAAAACTCGAAGGAGCAGGATGAAAAATCTTTCTTGAACAAATGAAATTCTAACTGTGAATGTGATTTCGTTCAGGAAATTCCATTAATTCCAAAATGGAATGTTAGAATTTTCATTTGACATTTGTCAAGTGTCTGATGGCATTATCGGTAGGTAAAGAAAGATTTTTTGCACAAAAGTTTGTTCGGGAAATCTACTAGTGTATGGCCAGTTTAACAGAATTGCAAATCAATACGGACGCCTTCAAATCCAAAAAGAGCCCAGCAGTAAAAATACAGCAAACACGATGGAGGCAGCTCCCAGAGATTAGATGGACCACCAGTCTATCAGAAAAGGAACAAAAGAGAGCGTCTCCATAGTGTAAAAATGTTATTTAATAGTAAAAACACGCAGCTCTAAAGGCTGTACTTACAACCGTTCGGTAGAATAAAAACCAGTAGAATAAATGGTTTACGCATTTCTGGGGCATGCCCCCTTCATCAGAACCAAGCATTGGGTGCATTTACTGCTTGTAGAAATATGCTAAATAAAAAAAAACTGCTGATGAATTACTCCACACTGCCTGCAACTACAGAGGGTAGTGGGGGGTTATTTAAAGCCCATTTACTGCTTGTAGAAATATGCTAAATATAAACATATGCAAATACCTAAATGTCCATAGCCTGGCCACACATTTTAGCTATTGTGATGCTGCGCTAACTACAGAATAACAGAGTTTGGGAGCATGGCAATTACTCTTTAAAGCCCAAGCATAGCTCCCAGCAGAGTGTTAAAGAAAAAGGAGACAAGTCAGCATGGCAATCTTCATTTAATCATTTAAAATCAAAAGCACTGTAAGGTTCTAAGCAGGAATGCTGATGTACTGAAGTCTAAGGATAAGTAAGCAGTGTTGTAAATGCTCTGAGCTGCATTAGGATCTGTTCTTTGTTCTGGAAGACACTGGGAACATATTTCTGCATTGCTTTTATATGGAGAATTGTGTCATAAGAAACAAACTCTACTTGCAGTCTAATAACCAGGGAGAGAAGGTGTGAGGATTGCAAGTCAGGGGCAAACTGCCAGATGTGACCTTTGACTCAAACTTCTTCACACACAACTAAAAGTGAGCTTATCCCTGCCTCCAGTTAAATGGCTTGGTCCAATTTGAATTTCAAACATTGCAGACTAATCATCTCTCAATTTATGAATGATATCCAGGGATACCAGTATCCCTAAGAATGAGATGATGCGTGGACCTATATGGGTTGGACTTGATGGACGTATGTCTTTATTCAACCCCAAATACTATGTAACTATGTAACTATATTCTTATCTCCACTAAACAGATCGTAACTGAAATGTAGAGGTGTCCTACATTTGAATACCCCAGTATAATAACGTCATTAACCAGGGATATCGTGATTGGAAAGCAAACATGGGATTGCAAGTGGCATCACAGCTTAACGAAACCAAAACAATATCAAATTTGAAGAATATAAAGGGCTAATTAACACCAGCTGTGCATAAACAAATGTCCGCAAACCTCAATGAACTGAAACAACATTGTAAAAAAGAGTGGGACAAAATTCCTCAACAACGAGGTGAGAGACTTATAGAGTCATATGGAAAACGATTACTTCAAGTTATTGTTGCTAAAGGTGGTACAAGCTATGCAGTCATAAGGTGTACTTAGTTTTTCACACATGGCTTCTCCATTTTGGCTTTATGTTTGTAAAATAAATAATGACACAGTGTAATATATCATGTGTTGTTGTTCATCTGAGGTTGTATTTACCTGATTCATAGACCTGCTGGGGACCAGATACTTAAACCATAGAATTCAAAGATGGTGTACATTTTTTTTTCACATGACTGTATGTGTTGGAGAATATTGGAAAGCGCATAAAGGGGAAAAAAAGTATTTTGGCTCCTACTGTAAACCAAAAAATAAATATTGCACATCATCCAACACATGTCAACTGAAGTGCATTTAGCACGTGTTAGCGTTAATGCTTTTAAGCGACCCAGACAGTTTTTTTTTTTTTTTAAGTCTCCATGCATAAGACATGTGAAGTAGTAAATGTTTGTAAACTTACAGAAGCAGTGGTCTCTGAACTTCTCTTGCCCATGTTACAGAGAATTAGAAGACAGCTGAAATAAGCCAGCTTTCTCACATGCTGCTTATGCAGGGAGGTATGATAAATGAACGCTCTATATGCACACAAGTATTTCCAGTCAACGGTGTATGTGTTTAATATAAATGAGCTGTGAAGATTAAGGAGATTAAAAGCCCGTCCTCTCTGTTTAACTGTGTATAACTTTTAATGCACTGATCTCTATACTAATGCATACCCCTATGTGTTTTAATTTCCTGCAGAGGTCTAAGGGAACGTGCATAATCTTTCTAATTGGATGGAGCAGAATTTCCTTTACAAAGGATTTGTTTTGGCATATTGTTTTAACAAATTAAGTAAAAGGTACAGTGAATCCATGGACGTTGTACAGCTGACTTAGCAGTGTGTATCAAATGCATAGCAATACAAATCATAAATGTTACAGTACGCAGATTCAAAATGTAGACATAGCACACTGACAAAGGGGATTTTGCACAATATGTACTTTACCAATGGAAACTGAGCCCGGTAGTACAAATGTTCCTTGAGGCTGCTTTTTCCAGTGTGCTAAAGATGTGACATTCCATCTTTTATTCTGAGTATTAGACAGAATGACTTATGCGCTGATATAAAAGGACTATGTTATGGTGTTATGGGAAACACTCTTGTTGCCAATAGCAACTATTTAGATTGTTTCTAAAGACAACAAGAGCAGACAACAGTTAGAAAACTTTGCAAAATGTTTAGCTGAGGACTTGAACACTTGTTCCTTAAAGGGGAACTATGAGGCGAGTGCTTTTCACTCACCTCATAGTTCTAGCCGGCCTGTGACAATGAGACTGTCACAGGTCGGGTCAGTAGATCGGGAAGTGAACGAACACATACCGGCGTTCGCTCACTTCTCGGTCCTGTCACGGCTCTCTGCCGTGGCAGGGGAGGGACTGGATTCCCCCTCCCCGCTCCGATTCTCCAGTGCTGACTGGTGGGATCGGACGGGGGAGGGGGCGGGTACAGCTGGCTCTGCCTCTAGATAGGCAGAGCCAGCTGTCACTCACGCAGCTGGGCGGATCCATACATAATTGTCAGGATGCGCTTCAGCTGCGGCGTCTCAGTATACAGCAAGCTGCAGCTCGCGGTATACTGCGGCATCTCAGTATACTGAGCTTAGGGTGACGGGAGGACGCTAGTTTGTGTCCTCCCGTTACCCTAAGGAGAACTATGGGGAAAAGCCCTGAACCCATAGTTCTCATTTAATTGATGCTAATGTATAGGGTATATATGCCCCCTGTTTTTTTCTGTGTGATTCCCCTTCACCCCATTATCTCTAAATTGTATCTGGAATTGAAAATCACATTAATAGACATACCGACTGAGGCCCATTCTGTACAGAGAGTATGGAAAATTGCTGACTTGACAAATTCCACAGGACGCATCCAACTCTTAGGGCCATGTCATGCAGGCAATCCTGTTGTTGGTAAGAACTTGCCAGCGCAGGATTTGAACAGCAACTTCTTTCATTAAGATGCAGTCACGGTTTGGGTATCACGGCTGTCTGATTACAAAAACAAAGTCCAAATCCCATGCGCACTGCCACGGTCTCAAAACCACAAGGTATATGTGGTGCCCAGGTGACCACACGGATGGCGCCGTGCAAAGCACTAATAGTAAATAAAAGTAATTCACCGGCACACACTTGAAGGGTTTTTAAAGTATTGATATGTTTATTCAATACCCAATGTCACATACTGTCATACGGTCACTGTCGCTCTGATGAAGGATCCCTGTGTGGACCCGAAACGTTAGCACCGTATGACAGTATGTGACATTGGGTATTGAATAAACATATCAATACTTTAAAAACCCTTCAAGTGTGTGCCGGTGAATTACTTTTATTTATGATTACAAAAAAAGTCACTGGAGATTCCTCCAGTCATGCTGTTTAGTGTGGATGGGGGAATTGAGTGATTTCCTCTCATTCAGCCGTTCAGAACTTCATAGGCCTTCATTGAACAGATCAGAAAAGGGGGGTGAGTCACTGTTCTGACTCTTTCAATTATATGTGCAAATCGATCGAAAGAACACCGGCTTCACGTTCCCTCGCGACACCACGAGGCCGCCTGGATTCCTGACCAATCAGGAAGCCGGGCATTGGGTCATGATGTGCCGCCAGGATTCCTGGTTGGACAGGAAGCCAGGCTGCCTAGAAACAAATGAGGCCGGCTTGATAGCCAATCAGGCAACTGGAAGGCAGGTCATGACCCGCCTGATTGGCTAGGAAGTCGGCTCGATGCTTCCTCGTGGCACTGTTCCGGTATCGGGATAAGTATCAGAGCAAGTACTCACCCGAATACTCAGCATCGATACCAATACTGGTATTGGTATCGGTGCATCCCTAGTATTTAGCTCTGTAGACAAAAGGCTTTATACAACAAAACACCTAAGAATAGAGCGGCAATCATGTGAAAAGGAGCCTAGGGCTCCACCTGAGGGGTTGGATATCAAAATATAAAATATTCAGTCTTAATGTGTAACCTTTATTATTTTATTATTATATTATTATTATTATTTTAAAAATGTATTTGATTTTTTTTTTTTCCTGAGCTAAAAAAAGAAAAAATACATAAAACCACTATTCACTTAAAGCAGAATATTGGGAGAGTAAAACATACTCTCCCCATTGCCTAGAGCCAGCGTAAGGGCACTGCAGCTGTCCCATGCTGGTTCTATACTGAGAGCTGAGCGATCATCTAACCTCTGATCACTCAGCTCTTGGTCTTTTCTCCACACAAGGGGTTCTAAATCCAGATCCAGCTGTCTTTTAGACAGCCAAAGGGGATCCTGACAATATAGTCGGAATCTATCTCAGCTATAATGCAGCTCTGCACTGCCAGCTGATAGCAGGCATTAGTAAATGTATCTCCGTGGCCCAAAAGAACAGGTTTGGCTTTACTTTTCTGATACATTTTTTTTAAATAAAAAAAATAAAAAAAAATCAAAACATGTAACAGGGAGAAGTACTTACCTTATTTCTCAGTCCCGCAGCAGCCAGTCTTTTTCACACCCGCCCCAGAATGTGGCTGGGCTCTTAACATTATCATGTACAATGCAGAAACAGGGACTAGAGAGTAACCAACATGACTGGGGAAGAGGAACGGTGGGCAGGAAGCCTGTGGGACCAAGGAATAAGTAAATATTTATATTTATTACATGTCCTGTAGACTAAATGAACATTAGATCCTGAATACACCAGCGAGGAGGGGGGTACACATGATTTTTTTAAGTTCAGCTTTACATAAATTGTCGCAAAAAGCATGCATTAAAAATCGCTAATATTCTACTGCTGGCAGATTTGTTTTAATGGCTACCTTCAAGCAACCCATAAAGTGCACAGAAACTTGTAAGGAGGTTTGAAATGAGTACCAGTCAACTGTGTCAGCATAACATTAGCAAATCATGCTCTAAGTTTATGTAGTTGCTTGGCAAGGAGCCCCCAACTCTAAAATGATCCTGTAGCTGAAAACCTCATATTTAATTAGCGGCAAACAATTTGCTGAGAACGTTAAGAAATAAATGATTTATAATCAGTTTATATAGTTATCGTGTGCACATGCTCGATTTGTTTAATGTATCTGAATATATTATACGCAAACACCCAGCACTATAGTGTGTGAAATGTGTTCTGCATAAAGGCTGACAGGGTTTGATCCCCTTGAACAAATGTTTGAGCATACAAAACAGCATCCAGTTACACAGCCAAAGGACAACAATTCTCAGCTTCATTTTTTTACTGGGCTATTTTTGGCATAGGCTTCTGTTGATTGCAAAGGTTTAGCCCTCCCAGTTTTTTGGCAAACCCTTGTCCTTGTTCAAAGACTTACATTTGTTATGCATTGTACAGGCTCATGATTCAGGAGAGGGAGGGTGATGTGAGGGATAAGGCTTGGGAGGAGGTAGACAGTAACTGTAGAGGGCTTGCACTGAACTTTAGAAGCTCATCATCATCACTCAGTGATCTGCAGGCTGACACACTTAAAGAAGACTTCTCTGAAGTTCAGAAAGAAGATAGAAGTCACACTGGATCTTATGCTTCTTATAACTGAAACAAAGTGAATCTCTCAGCTGTGTTCACTGCTGGATTTTTACGGCACTGACAGTGACAAGAGGAAACACTTGGTAAATTTGAAGACTGAGATTTCCAGGACTATCAGAAGTTCAGAGGAAACAATTTACAGCAGTGGAAGCTTAGGCAGGGAGGAGCTGAATTCGCCCCTCTCTCTCGGCATCCCCTTTATTTTTCTGACAGTTGGCTTGCATTATTTCCTTTGCACAACAGTGGAGTAGAGAAAAAGACAGGGATACATTGGAAGGGAGATCATGGAAATAAATCCGATTCCTGTAGTTACAGTCCAGACAGTCCCCTATGATGACCAGAAGCCAGGGAGCAATGGGTTTAGAAAGCCAACAGCAGTGTTTGAAAGTAAAAGGAACTATCTGCAGAACTTCATCCAAAGTGTGCTGTCCTCTATAGACCTTCGGGACCGCCAGGGCTGCACCATGGTGGTGGGCAGTGATGGCAGGTACTTCAGTAAGACCGCCACAGAGATCATTGTTCAGATGGCAGCAGCTAATGGGGTAAGACAGAGCATGTTTGCTGTAATCAATAGCAATTTTCCTCTTATCATTATCATTCAGGCTAGTGTAGATGTGCTCTATATGTCTGCACTTGACTTTGATGTGTGCTTTAATCACTGTAGATTTCAATTGACTATGGGCTGTTGATGACCATTTGAGGATACATTTTACATGCTTTGCTTGTTACTTTTTAGGATGCCACCAACCCTTTTCAGATCCTCTGCTGTTGCTTAGTCGCATGCAAAAGCAGATCAAACAGTGCCCCGTGGCTTGCATCTTTGCCAGGACTTGCAAAAGAGTCAAAATGCATGTACTGTGTCTAGAGAAAACGCTAATTTGTGCTTCAATAGATGTGTTGGAGTTGCACTGCACTTGTATGCAAAAGGTAGTGTTCAGAACAGAGCATATTTACCTGAACCCTAGAGATCCAACAGCTTGTCATCTGCTGTAAAACTACGTATGCCGCTTATTGTGCCTGTATAAAGTACTAGATGCCCTAACTTATGCTTTCATAACAGTAAGGGGCTACTGTTTCTTTATTACTGAAACATGTAAATATATGGTTATTATTCATATGCTACTTTCTTGGTAGTCTTCAAAAAGGGTCAACATATTCTGTGAAAAATAAATAAAAACATCTTAAAACTGTATATGTTGAGTATTCATCCAAAAATATTTAATGTACAGTATTTTTAAATGAAACTGCACTGTCTTGATTTCAGATTCCTCTTTTCACCCTGCACAGCAGTATTTAGTAAGAGAGAGGGAGGGTCAGATGGTGTGCTTAGAGTACACATGTACTGACAGGAGGAGAGAACAGTGTGAGCAGAGAGATGATTTCATCAACATGCTGCTGCTTGGCTTGAGTGAGTTTCGACCAATGTTCTAGAACAAGCTATGCTGCTGTTGCAGTGAAGGCCTAGGATGTGGCTATTTGTCAAGGGTATTATGGGTGTCTGGATCAAGACACTGGCTACAAAGATTTACATCCTCATATGTGTATGTAGCTGCTTCCCTGGAGTTTTGGTTTTAAGTGAGTGGTTTCACCTTACAAAGTGGCTTAATATTATAGTTACTTTCACACATGCCTCAAACCTAAGCTGACCATACACCTATAGATTATCTGCAGATTTTCCATGGTCAAGTGGAAAAAGTGCAACACATTCCTCCATCTACGATACACTGTGTGGAAGGAGGAATCTCCTACTGGGCCAAGCTTCAGTATCTTGCTCGTCGACTCCGCTGGCTCTCAAAATACCTGAACAATGTCTGCATCCAATCAGATTGTTCAGGTACTTTGAGAGCCAGCGGGGTCGATTAGCAAGATACTGAAGCTTGGCCCAGTGGGAGATTCCTCCATCCACACAGTTTAGCGTAGATGAAGGAATCTGTTGCACTTTTTCCATCTGGCTATATAAAATCTGCAGAAAAACTATAGGTGTATGATCAGCTTTAGGCTGGGTTCACACCTAGGCGTATCGAATATGCGCGTTTGTCGTGCGTTTCGTGGCACACGTTTTTACCGGGTTTCCGAGGGCTACCTGGCTGTATCCTGATGGATACGCGTGGCAAAAACGCCCCAAAGAAGCTACTGTACTTCTTTGGGCGTAGGGCGTTTTGTAGCGCGTTCATATGGCCTGTAATACGCCCAGGTGTGAACCATACCCATAGGAAATAATGGGATTTTGGTGTTTGAACGTTTTGCAGAGCATAGGAACGCGCTACAAAACGCCCAGGTGTGAACCGGGCCTTAGGCCTGGTTCACACCTGGGCGTTTTGTAGCGCGTTCGAACGGTAAAAACGTGCGTCACGAAACGCGCGACAAACGCGCATATTCGATACGCCTAGGTGTGAACCCAGCCTTAGGCATTACATCATGTCTCACTACTCTGATGATTGGAAGTGGTACCACTGGGGTCCTGCTGGAAGAGCACTGACAGCACATAGTTAACAAAGCTTGCAAAACAGGAATGCTGAATGCCTATCTGTATTCAGAGCTCATGTAAAGGTAGGCTACTACTGTATACTTTATGCTGGTTTTATGACGCATGGAGGGGGTATTGAATAGCGTGTTCTTGAAGCTTGATAAAAGGTTCACCATAAGTAATCTTGTTTCTCTCTGAAATACCTTTTCGTGCATTAAAGGTTTTACTGCAGGAAAGTGGACTTCTACAACCCCACTTATATACTGCCCCAGGAGCAGATCCAGAGTCTAGGGAGGGGCACTGCCAGAAAATAAGGTGTTGCTTATTGTAATAATACATTACATTGCAGTTGTTTGTTATGTATAACAGCAATTGTGCCTTTGTATTTACACATCCTGATGCTTTTGTGGCAGCACATCTGACAAACAACATTTGGCACATTACTGTCATTAAAATGGGCCCATCATCCACACGGCACATTATTGTGTTTTATTGCTGTGGAGCTTTGTGATACACACGGTCCAGTCAGTGTGAAAGATTGATGGGCCCCAGAATGAAGGAAGGGGGGTCCGGTAACCTGCAATGTCGGCGGTAACCGGGGCCACCCAAGTTGGGAAATGTAAAGGCCTGTTGTCAACGATTCTCATTATCGATTATTTGCAGCACTGCCACCGCCACTCTGCTCGTCCGTTCTTGTCCCCGCTGGTGCTGGCTGCAGCAGTCTGTGTCCCTTTCAATCCCCACCTGTATCGGCATAGGCAGCGGGCATACAGAGCAGCGGGGAGAAGAGACTGTCACTGCGTTCCCCTGTTGCCACCCCTCTTACCTCCGCTGCAGTCACTGTCCCAGCCCTTTGCCAGCCCGTTCCACCTCTGTCCTGCCTCCTTCCTCCTCTGCCCCACCCCATTCATCCTCTGCCCCACCCTTTTCCTCCTCTGCCCCGCCCCCATGCCTTCTCTATCTAGAGGCTTGGAACACTAGCCAGCCTGCTCTGCCACTGACCTGACCTTTAAACTCAGCTGTGGGGTACAGAGCTCACCTGACTTCTCATCTAATGGGGTACAGACCAAACCTCCCATCCCAGCTATGGGTTAGAGAGCCCACCGGACCTCTAATCCCAGATATGGGGTACAGAGCTTACTTGACCTCTAATCCCAGCTATGGGGTACAGAGCACACCTGACCTCTCCTTCTGCCGCTGCTGCCAGCCTTGGGCAGCTCTCTACTTGTCACTGGCCCCCGTCTCTCTTTTCTCTCCACCGCCTCTGTGTGTAGCTATGGGGTACAGACCTCACCCGACTTCTCCTCCTGCGATCTTGCTACCGCTGCCAGCCTTGGGCAGCTCTCTACTTGTCACTGGTCCATGTCTCTCTTCTCCCCCCACTGTGTGCACTGACCCCCCTCCAGCTCTTCCCCTGCCACCGTGCCCACCTTTCTCACCACCTCTGTGTCCACTGACCCCCCTCCGCCTCTGCCTTGAGAATGAGCTGTGACAATTCAGCTTTGCAGCAACACAGCAACTTGGTGCTTAAAAGTTGTACTTTAATGTTTTTTAAAACAGAATATTTGCCAAAATTTTAGCTTTAATGGACTGTTACACTGACAGTGTGGCTGACATAAAAATTGGAACGTTGTGATCAGATATATATTTGGTAATCAATACCAATTATAACTTTTTCTTAGTCTAACTTAGTCTCTGTAATTGCTCTTCTGGCATAGCATACCTGTGTTTCCCACTGAATCAGTGGGGTTGATGTATAAACACGCCATGCAAAAACACACCTGTATTGCGCGCATGCGCACATAGGCGTATTGCGCGAAAGCGGGTTAATAGGCGTAAATCAATGGCGGCAATGCACACGCCTGTTAATGCTGTCAACACGCGCGGACGGCGCGTTATCATCTACGTGTTAGGCACTACTTCCTGGCTACTCCTTAAAGGATTGCCTCATGAGAATATTTATTGGCATTATGATTGTTGAAATGGAAATATATTGCTTATTGTAATCGGACATTTTAGTTTAAACTGCTTACTGTTTCTGAGCCACCTCCAAGGAGGGGAAATATCTAATTCTAACATTCATGAGCACAATGCTCATCACAATGCTCATCACAATGCTCATCACAATGCTTATCACAATGCTTATCACAATGCTTATCACAATGCACATGGCTCAGCACAGTGGCTTAGGGGTTAGAGCTACTGCCTTGCAGCACCTGTGCCCCTGGTTCAAATCTTGCCTCAGATGATATGGACTTTGAACATCCTTCCTGTGCTTGCATAGCCCTTTTCCAACCTCCCCTCTAAATATCAGCATATATGATTGTGAAAAGGGAAGAATTTTGCTTATTATTGGGGACGGACGGACGGATGGGACGGACGGACTCCAATAGATCATTGCATGGCGATGTTGTGTAAATTAGCTGTACGTTGTGTTGCTTGCGTTGATGAATGCAAGAATGTAAATGCATGAGCTAACAATTTTTGTCTAAACTGTGATGCACTCATGTTGTTGGGACATTAATTAGGTAGTACAAAAAATAATGAAAGTCTCTCCATAAGTGGAATGAGGAACACTTAAAAACTGCCAAGAGGAAATAAGTTTTCAAAAACAAACACCTCTGGACAGTACAGAATGGTTGGAATAATAGTTGCGTGTGAACACGCTGCTAAAAACTATGTCCCAGTCGCGCGCATTTATTCTATTTACCAAGAAATCGTGAAGAATCGGCGTGCTTGTGTTTCTTGGCTTAAGAAGCGTGTGAACTTGTCTCCACACATGCGCAGTTGGCTCATGCAGAGCTGAACATGTCAATGGTGTGTAAGTTCCATATTTTTGAATACTGTTTTTAGCATTTTCTAAGTGTTTTTTGGAATGTTTGTAGGCATAGAGGTCAAGCAGTATTATATGTGCATCATGTGCATGATTTTTCTATATATGGCATTAGTGGAAATATGCTTTTAGAGACTTGCATGCCGCTATTAAAGCGGCGTGTAGCCTATGGCACAGGCTACACGATGCTCGCGTACGTAAATACATAAAAATGCGCCATAATGGCGTGAAAATGTGACACGTTGCTCGTGTTTGGTTGATAAATATGTTTTGCCGTGTAAAAACGCGTGTTTAGGTTAGTAAATCACCCCCAGTGTATTAATTTCAACAGTAAACTCATAATGTGCCAAGAATAAAGCAAAGTTTCAACTGTTGGAATCCCATGCTGTTGTCTTCATGACTTTCCCATATACAGACTTCAGCTTACCTCAATAGTCTCTTTGGAACTAGAATTCGTATATGGTTTCTAAAGTGCTGTTGAGTGCATGTACCTATAACATTTGCATGTGTGTATAGTAGTTTATATAAAAAAACACGTCCAGAGTTCCCTTTACATGACATAAAGTTTTTTCAGAATGGTTGGTAAATGGTTGGCAAGACTTTATACCTTCCGAACAGCTGTAGGAAACAAAGCAAGCTATGGTCTGGACAATGGAGACCATACATTTTTTTTTTTTATTATGTATTTTTAAACCAAAAAATTATTGAGCTTAAAGTATCACTTCAGCCAAACCTTCAGTTTTGAATAAATTGGGGGAGCAATAGAACCTATGTTAATTCTGGGCTTAGCCCCCCCATCACCCCCCCCCATTCCTCCCCCTTTACAACATTGTGTACAGTTTTCCTTTTTAACAAGAGAAACTATACTGGTATAATTTCCTGGGATTGTAGTTTTCAAATGTTACTACTTTAAATAAAGATTATCACAGGAAGTGTGACATGGTTACTTAATGGAACCTGTGCAAAATATTTTCCAAATTACATTTCTTTAAACTTTTGTCTTCATGTTTATATTGGCATTAAAGAAATCCTAAAGGTTAAAGTATCCATTAAAATATTATAATATTCTGTTGAAAAAACATGCCAGCATAAAGCATTTTCTTTTGTGCTTTGCTCCATGTTAGACTTTAAGGTTGAGTTAGATAGGGAGTTTTTGCATAGTCAAAATTCGGTCAAAATCATAAACATTTCAGTGAAATTGTATCATGCAAAATTCGCCATATCAGCACTGACATAGTGATCACATTGTATTGTTGAAAATCAAAGCCCAGTGGTCATACTTGGGTGCTTTAGGGTTTGGGTCCATTCCTGTTCCTCAGTGTCAACAAAGCCATGTGATCCAGTGCTGATATGGTGTTCACATGACTTTGTTGATAAACTATGCCCTGTGATCATGCTTGTTTTAAATGTTAGGGTTAAAGGAACCCTGTCATTAGTTTTCAAATCTGCCACAATGAATATCTTTAAAAAGAGAATAGTAAGTACTCACCTTTCCTTTTGCCCGCAGCATCGCACACTGGTCTAGTCCCATATGAATGGCACCAAATTCCAATGGGAAACTTACAGTTATTGGAGTGCTTTACAGCCCTCACTGGTTCCTCCTGCTGACCTTCATGTCACCACTGGGTCCCTTAGTGACAAAGTAGTGCTGGGAGAAACCAGTGAGAGCTGTGGGGGATCCAGGAGATTGACACTCCCAGAAGTGTCAGTTTGCTACTGGATTTCAAAGGACCAATCTTGTGGAATAGTGCATTGTTCAGCAGCTCAAGCAGCAGGAAAGGTACCATACCGTATTTACGGTCTTCTATTACAGGACATTCCCAGATTGGAAAACAATTTTGCCAAAATCAATCTGTTTATCTCTATTCATACAAGGGGAATTCCCTTGGTTACCAATAGGTTAAACAGTGAGTACTATTCATTGTTATATTTGCATTAATCACCATTGTGCAAAGTGTGGTTGCATGGGATTCTTGCTTGACTTAGTTACCTGTGTCATAACCTACATATTGGTGACGAGGATGACAACATTTCTAGATCTGCTTGCAGTTACACCATTCTATGTTTTTGGAGGATTTAGTTTTAATATAGTAGTAACTGTAGTGACTAAACCTGCACAAAAGAGAGCTCTTAGGTTGTGCCTAGTGGGACCTGAACAAATACACCACTATAGTTAATAGGCTGTATGGACAAGATGTGTATTGACAAGAGTTTGACATGATACTGGTGTAGGGATCTAGAATTTTTCCAAAGTCTCCTCCTATACTATAGTGATCTGTTAAGGTAGATTATTCAGCTTAGCTGTGCTGGCTAGTGTTCTCTAAGTGTGCATTGATTATTCTTAGTCACATGCTGTGTTGTGTGTCCACCAGTAAGGTGTGCTAGAGATAACACTCCACTTGAAGAATGTTTAATGCCTAGCCAATCAGTAGGTCCTGGGAGTCTGCTGTGAATGCTGGGAGAGCTATTAAATATCTGAGGCACTTCCTAGCACAGTCTCTTTCCCTCCAGGGTGTTCCCCTGTGAGGATGCCACAGTGATTCACTAAACTAGGCCCCAGGCCTGTGGGCCTAGGGGTATGGAAGCTGTGAGGATCTCCCAGTCTGGGAGGTGTCTGCAGGATGCTGGCTGCAATTCAGTGTTACCCTGGCCTAAAGGAAGCAAGCTGCAGGTGTCCCCCACAGAGATGGTGAGTAACAGACTGAGTTTTGGAAGCAAACACTAGAACCTTCCACTGCTGTCCTGCCTTGATGTAATGACTGAGCACACACTAGAACCTCAGTTACAAGAAGCCAGATTTACATGGTATGTGTCCAGCCAGTATAGTTTTATAGAAGAAGGAACCAGAAAGATATACATCTATATAGAGGACCAGAAGAATATGCTTTGTCATACCAAAAAGGGTATCCTGTATTCCCTCATTCTTCTACCTTTATTCTCCATGCACGTGCAAAATAAAACTACTTAAAATATATTCCAGGTGACTGAAGTTTATTACTCTTATCCACTACTTACCAGAGTTGTAAATACAGGAGAATATGCCCAGGGACCAGGTAATTCTCAACTGGGGGTCCCACTTGTACACCACAAGGCCCAGCTGGGTGGAGGCACTGCCATTACAGTTATGTTACAGTCCCTTACTCCCACTTAGAGGAGGCTCAGGGTTCTCAAGTTACCTACAGGTTGGCAGCGGTAGATGATTGGGGACGGTCATCTCACATGACCCCCCCCACCGAATCAGGGCTACACCATCAAGAATCTAGAGCCATTCCACTTTTCTGGTGATCTCCTCTTGTTAGTGCATCTACTCCTCTCATGTCTTTAGCTTTAACTTCACATTCAACAAGCAGCAAGGGGAGCAAACCTCCAGAGCTCCAATTCTCCAGCACAGAATCTTAGCAAGTACTGCCATCATAAGGATAATTGTATAAATAGACAGTTCCCATCTTCCCATGCCCAAGACAGTTAATTTGTGATGATCAAATGATCATTTTTTGATTATCCTAAATATGTGCATGTGGATCTCTAGGCTCTATTGAGAATCCAACAATTTACGAATCTAGGCAGGCAATTATAATTTATGAATTGTACGGTTTCTACTGATTGGATTAATCTTAATGCATATATTAAAGCAGAACTACTGTATACTCACCCCTTCAGTGATGCAACATACTCAATCTTCCTGGCTGGCTGCTGAAACATCTTTGCCTAGTCTTCTTCTGGATATGACATTTTCAGCTTCTTGGCCATGCTGGGATGTGCAGGAGTTGATACATCTTGGCAGATGCTAAAATTGTAACTGAGCTGCATGTGAGCAGACAAGTGAACATGTCTCTTCTACAATAAAAGAAAACCCAATTGTTTCCAAACTTTTATTTCTGGTGTCAAGTTGCACTTTAAGGAGAGAAATCATTTGGATGTACCTGTTTTTCAAACCTTCTCACTATTTATTTTGTTAAATCTTACTAAGTGAAGTCCTAACTAACGAAACTAAACTGTGCAACCTCTTGCAATTTATATACTTGTATCTGCCCAGTCTGTGTTAAACTAATCCAATTTAACAAGTGGTACTGTAAGTCGGTTTGACAGTTGTGTATTAGCGTCTGAATATTTGCCATACATAGTTGTGCACTGTTGTAATAAGTACACAAGAGAAGAGTAGACTAAGACATTATAACTACATGTCTTTACAGATAAAGTGACCCTTGAGAGTCTCATCTTCTATGATTCCACCTAAGGACTTTATGTTAAGCTCAACTGTGGATCCAGTCCTCAGTCCCCCTAATCAGACACCCCCCTACCCCAGCTTTATCTTGTTGTGACACTTAACCAAAGACAGACCAGTCATGTGAGCTGCTGGATCCTCTTTAGTCTTCTCATGGCAGTGGGCAGCCTGCAAACATGCAGAGTGACACTGACGCATTGATATCAGCATCCCTCTTTGCATCATTACACAGGGAATCAAGGGTACCCTGAGAACCTCCCTTCGGTAGGCATCATTCAGGTCACTTTTGCAGTCTGAGATGCTTTTTTATTTTCAGAACCAAATCGAACATTGAAAAAGAAAATAATGTGCGAAAATTAAAAAAATGGTGACTCACAGCTCTCCCTGGTAAAATTTGCCATAAACTAGGTGCAGAGCATAGTTTGATAACATTTTAATTTACCTTACCTTTCAGAAGCTTTGAACAATTTGGTTTCATAGCAGGGCCCAATGGAATGACTACAAAAGTAATCATCTTTAAATGTAATATTGGTAATAAATTTGTAGCTCTAAAAACAAGAACCATGCATCATGCCATTGTTGTCAGCTAGTTGCCTCAGGCTCAGAGGCCATCCATCCCCAATGGAATCCTTCTTGTCACCATCATGGTCTCTAATGGCAGGTTTGCTAGGCAAAGGGTCAACCTGATCCCCACAGTCCATATTGTGAAAAACATTCTAACTCCTTTTTAGTTATCTTGTTAAAGAAATTAGTAAGGTTAAGTGACCAATAAAATGCAAGTGTTGCTTTATGTAAAGGAGGTACATTCACAATGTTCACAAATATTCGTGTAAAAGTACACACATTGGGTAGAAAATGAAAGAGCTAACTATGGATTTAGATTTGCTGTATGGACCTTGGCTTACATGTGTAAAGGGGACATTCAGACACTCTGCAAGAACTATATCTAAAAGCTCAGATAAGGTGTTACACTTACTGCAGTATGTGTTTTTTTCAGTGCTGCTGGGAGAACTGTGTTATTGGTCCTTACTTTTGCATTTCCTCTGTAAATCTAGATTGGACGATTAGTTATTGGTCAGAATGGACTGCTCTCTACCCCTGCTGTGTCTTGCATCATTCGGAAAATCAAGGCAACTGGTGGAATTGTTTTGACAGCTAGCCACAATCCTGGAGGACCTGATGGAGACTTTGGAATCAAGTTTAATGTTGCTAATGGAGGTAATAAATTCAATTTCACATCTTATGTCTAACTGCTTGTATGGGTTGCTTGTACACAGGAGAGAGAAATATTAAAAAGCCCTGTGAAAAAAAGAATATACAATGAATTTGATCATTACTTCTATTAACCTTATACAGAGGACAGAGTACAATATTTTTGCAATAGTTGTCCTTAAATGATATTGCATAGCTGCATGTACTTTCCTAATGTTGAGGCCCCTTTCACACGTGCTGATCAGAAGAGGATTCGTGCACGGATCTGGACCTGGGCAGAAGTGGGAGTATCCGGGTGTAAACGACACCCATCCTTTTACAAACAGCTGCCTATAGACTTACAATGGAGCACCCATGCAAAAGGGACCTTAGGGTTAGGATTTTTATTTTATTTGATATGCAGCTGTATGCAGTATTTTGTTTGCAGTCTATATGCTAAAGTTCAGTACTATATTAAGATATGCAGCTCATGCATTGCCATGCTTGCTTTGCGCTATTTAGAAAAAAAAATTAGTAGAGTTCGAGTAATAATAAAGCTATAGAAACACATGTACATGTTTGGAATAATGTGACCTACACACAAGAGAGTTTAGCATAAATGCTGGTTACACATTGAACATCCATAGTCGACTAGACACAAAGATGTAACCTAGCTGTCTGCAGATATCTTTGGGTCATGTGAATGTTCCTGTTTAGGTGTATGCAGCACATAGAAGAAAGGTAGGACTCAGAAGGCAGACATCCCAGACTTGGACATGGCTTTCATGATTGTTCAAATGCAATCTTCTCAAGGTCTGCCTGGATTTTCCTGCACATATGAGATCATTGTCTTATCCATCAAACTCGGACAAATTGAGTGACATCCTTTTACCTTTAGTTACTCTGAGTTGTTTTCTAAATTTCTGATAGTTTACATTTATTTTTTCCCCTGAGTCAAATTAAGCCATTAGAGCTTCTTAATGCAAGACAAGGTACAGTAGAAGGTTAGATGGTGGAAGAGTTAGATATCATACTAGTATAGGTTTTATCCTAAGAGTATGTATAAATGTATAATCTAGTTTCATTTCTAGACTAGATCTGGCAATCCTGCAATGCTCTACAAATATCAACCAATCCTATTGACTTATCTGCACATTTTTCATATTTCTCTGTTTTTTGTTTATAAGTGTATATGCAACTAAAAATAAAAAAGAAAGAAGAGGAAATAAAAGCACACCATGTCACTAGTATAAAATATTTTCTCCATCTACCCCTGTAAAAATTGCCTGAGCTCCAGCCCTGGCTGGTTTCTGCAACTTCCAAGTGTGACGAATAGTGTGTCATCTGATGGGCATTGTCGTTCCTCCCACCAGCCTTGACATTACTACAGAACATAGTAGTGATGTAGGGGCTGGATAAGAGGGGGCACACTATCAAATACGCACAAAAGTGATGGATAACAACGACACTCGGAGCTCTGCAAGTCAGCAAAGAATTCACTCACTGCCTGCTGGACAGGTAAGTGTACAACCTTTTTACAGGGGGTAGCTGATGGAACTAGTGACTGGGTCAGTTTAACCCCTTCGTGACTGACGACGTACAGTGTACGTCGCCAGCATCGGGGCTGTTTAAACAGACTCCCGGCGACTTTTGCCGCCGGGAGTCTGTTTAAACTTGTAGAGCCGACTGTCGGCTTTACAACAGAAGCGATCCTGGCGACTTACCTGTCGCCAGATCGCTTCTGCGTCCCGAAGAAGGGGCCGCCCCCCCCGCCGGACACCCCCGCCGTGCTTCCCGGGCTCCGTTGCCCCTCCTACGGGCCCGGGACCGGCGATCTTTGTGTCCGCGGGGAGCTGGGGAGGAGGTCGACGAACTTCCGTTCATCGATCCCCTCCCCGTTCTATGGGACCGGGAGCGATGCAGATTGCATCACTTCCGGTCCCTGGGCTGTCAGTTCTGGGCTCCTGCAGCCCAGCTATAAGCTATTGAAGTGCGATCTGCACTTCAATAGCTTATTTCCAGTGTAAAGGTGACACTGAGGGTCTTTTGGACCCCCAGCATCACCTTAAAGAGGACCTGTCACCACCATCTGCTATTACATGGGGGGGCTTGCAAGCCCCCCCATGTGATAGCAGTCAAAGTAAAGTAAAAAAAAAAAAAAAAACAGTTTTTAAAATTAAAATGAAATAAAATAAATCTAATAATAAAAAAAAAAAATTTTAAAAGTACCCCGCCCCCGCGAGCACGCGCGTCGCCACGTAAACACGCGTCGGGTGCGCCTACGCATGAAAACGACGAACGCGCTACACATGTTGGGTATCGCCGCGCACGCCGGAGTGAGAGCAATAATTCTAGGGCCAGTATTTTGGGGTATCTCTAAATTGATGACCTGTGGGGGCTTTTAAAGTGTCTTTTATTGACTTTTTGGGGTACTGCAGTTTTTCGCCGTTTCACGGTCGCACGCAATCTGTAAACTGGGCATGTTGGGTATCGTTTTACTCGTTGTAACCTCATCTTTTATATTTCATTAAAAAAATGGGTAATTTGTTGTGTTTTGGGGCATTTAATTAAATTTGTCACTAAATTTTGGGGTTTAATAAGGAGTTGCGCTAATATTGCGCAACATAAAAATTTTCAACTACCACCGTTTTATTCTATAGGGTCTTGGCATTCAGAAAATATATAATGTTGGGGGTTTTACGTCATTTTCAGGCCTAAAATGTGGAATATAACATGGGTGCAAAAATTGAAAAAAGGGCCTCAGTCATGAAGGGGTTAAAGGAGCTTTTCATCTAGTGAGTCTTTTTTTTTTTGAGCTCTACAAGTCAATGTAAACATAAAATCTTACCTACCATTCTTGAGGTATGACACAAAGAAGAAAACACAACATAAATTAATGATTTCTAGCATATCTGCCTCTAATTAGACACGCCCTCAAAGTAAACCTTCTTACATGCCCATTGTTTTCCTTGTGCTTCTGTCCAATATGGGAAATTCATCAGTTAGCTGGGACCTAAAAGAGTGGATAAACACATAAAACTACAAAGTAAGAGAGAAAAAAAACAGAAACTATGGTACGACTGAAAAGCCAGTATTTGACTCTGCAAAACTGTATATAATATACTGTATATGTATTGTATATATACACCACAAAGTGTTTTATGTGGACTAGCTCTTTATACTTTTAAGACACTAGTCTCCACTGAAAATTCAATACTGTTATTTCTGTGAACAAAACCTATAACAGGGTTTTTATTTGCTAAACTATTCTTACACTATGCTGCTCCACCAATCTGGGTTCACAATCTCAGGTGGTCATATTTTCCTAATACAAAATGGAGAATGAATATTGCATATTGTGTGGTAAGCTGATGAAACACATGACTGCATATATGGAAAAAGTAAATAAAAACATACTTGCTATAGAAATCCTGCTTCATACTGAATTTTCCATTTTTGGCTAGCGGTCTTTACTAAAGTGTCAGATCTCTGGAATGTAGACTTCATATTCCTAAAACGTCTGAATTTCTTCTGACACGTTCCTTTGTATTTGTGGCAGAAATTATACACAGGGGGCCTTAAAAGTGTCATATCTCAGGCTTATGGGACTCTGCAAGTAACATTTACTTTTTTCCCAATATGTTGGTGTCCTCTTTTTATTACAAGATTTGACATTAAACGGTGTAGAGAAAAGTACATCTATGATTGTTCATACAGAAAGCAGATGAGTTCCTTACAATACTCAGAATATTGCATTGCACAAAAAGACTTACATGTGCTAAGAATTTTGACGTATTATGTTTTTTAAATGCTGCTTTTTTAATACACATTTTTCAACTCCGTGTGTGTAGCTGACAGCATATATCGACAGTCCACTAAATCATGCTTTTAGAGTTCCAAACAGATGTTTCTAGATAGAGATGTTGTACACATACTGTATCTTAGTATTTTTTTTAATGCTATATTGTTAACATACTTGTGTTTAACTTTTTATATTTCAGGTCCTGCTCCAGATGCTGTAACAGACAAAATATTTCAAATCAGTAAAACTATAGAAGAATATGCTATTTGTCCTGACCTGCATGTTGACCTCTCAAGGGTGGGAAGACAAGAATTTGACCTGGAGAATAAATTCAAGCCATTTAGAGGTACAGACATTCTTTGTGTAGGTTGTACCATTTTGAAATTGATGAAGTTAAATAATTACTATACAATGTAGGGTTGCTTTACTAAGTAGGCTGTCCACTTTGCAAGGCGGGGTGAAGTTCTGCTGACTTCCATCATCCAATCATGTGCAAGCAAAAATCATTTTTTTATTTTTCTTGCGTGTGATTATGATTCTTTAAAAAGTGAAAATTGCCTTGCAAAGGGAATAACTGATTTGCACCTATGCATTGGATATTTTTTTATTCTCTTATGGACATTTTTAAACAACAAGAAGTGAGATCATATTTTCTTCTATACTGAAACCACTATTCTAAGTCAAACTTGAGGAAATTCAATGCAAAATGTAACATTGTACAAACAATGCACAATTATCATATATGGCAATAAATATAGGGGTTTCATATAAAACTAAGACTGTACTGCACACATAAATTGCCACAGTCCATAAATACATATAAAAAGTTGCCAGTATGGGAAGAATACCATACATACTGTACACTATTATGGGTTTCATAATTGAAAGCATATTCTTTGAAATACTTGCATTTATGGGGCCTGTGGCACGTTGACTCTGTTCTTCTCAGCATGTTTACTAGTTTAAAAACACAGCAGTCCAATGTTTCTTTAACTAATCCTCAATTCCTATTAGTAGTAGTTTTTACAGTTATATTTACAGATTTCCATGAGAAAAAATTTGTGTTTGCCTGGAATGTTACTAATTAACACCACTAACTGAACCTGGATGACTGAAAACACATGATATGTTATTAGTCCCTGAGGATTGGAATTAGGAAATACTTTATCTAACAAGTCATTGAGAATGTATGGGGTTTGATCAATGGGCAGTGTTCATTAGCGCATAGCACCATCCAACAATCACATATGGCAACAGTAAACATGGTTTCTGTGGATTACAGAGTTTTGCATATACTGTAGATGTTGCTATTTGTATTCCATGTGCTTTTAAGAATTTGTATTTAAACATTTCTTTATTCCTTGCAATGTTCTTATGTTTTCTAGTTGAAGTAGTTGATTCAGTGGAGGTATACCTCAATTTACTAAGAACAATTTTTGACTTTAATGCTATCAAAAGCTTGCTTACTGGGCCCAACCAACTGAAGATAAGAATTGATGCCATGAATGGAGGTAAGGTTAATGCTTCAGGATGCTGTAATGAATACAATAGTATTTAAATTATGTGGCAAATAAAATGGCATCAGTATTGCCAGCCAGCTGTTATCCTTTTGTTGTATGAGAACAGAAGTAAAATACCAGGTACAAAATAATAAAAAAAAAGAATGTAGTTTTGTGATGACCAGAGACATCAGGCAATGGTTGGATATTAGGCGATGAACCAACCTCTAAACTGTTTAGCCACCTGACAGATGTATGGTAGTACATATTTATTAGAACTCATTTATATAGTTACAAAGTTAGTATGGAAAAAGGTTGAATAAATAGTAAACATCCAGAACCCTATGCTCACATAACCCACAATTAATCAGGAAGAAATCCAAAAATCCTCATAAAGCATGGTTCAATTTGCTGCAATTGGTGAAAAAAATATCTTCATGATCTAATAAGGCAATGGGCTATTTCCTGGTTCAATAATCTCTGGTGTTTCTTCCTTATTAATGTTAATATGCAGTTATATTCTGCACATTTAGTAAAGCATGCAGCCTTTTTCTTCCCCACAACCCTAGCCCGGTGATTGTGGAGGTCTGCGGGCTGTGGGGCTTTTCTGCATTTGGGTGCCCCCTTTCTTAAAGGGGGCACCCAAATGCCGCCCCCCTTGTGAATGAGTAAGGGGTAGTTGTTACCCCTACTCATTGAACAAATAGTAAATAAAATAGTAAATAAACACACACCGTGAAAAAGTCCTTTATTTTAACAAAAAACACAAGACAGTCTTTGACAAGTCTTTTATTTAGGAAAAAAAAGTGTCCATCGATGAGTCCAGAAAAAAAAACATTCTATAATGCAGGTAAATCCAAACTGGCTAATTTACTTTTTCTTTAAGATATATCAATGAGAGGTGTCTGTTTAAGTTTTCAGTGCTCCATAGAAATGACAGTTGGCACCCAATTCCTTTAAAATAGGGCTGGTAATGATTACAATTTTCCTGTTTGATTCATTTTGTAATCGATTAATCGACTAATTTCGATTTATTATAACGCACATACAGAGGTGGGTCTCACCAGAGCTTTGAGGGGGCCTCACCAGGGTAGCAGGGCTCTGTGGGTTCTAACCAGCCTTGTTAGACCCACAGAGCCCTGGCAAGACCCCACAGAGCCCTGGTCTCACCAGGGCTCCATGGGGTCTCACCATGGCTCTCTGGGGACTCACCAGGGCTCCGAGGGGGTCTCACCAGGGTAGCAGGGCTCTGTGAGGTCTAACCAGGGCTCTGTGGGGTCTAACCAACTTTGTTAGACCCCAATGCTGCGAATGGACAGTTATGATACCAGACACTTGTTGGGGCCCCTGTGATTGATACTTATTGTTGGGGAAAAAATTAATAATAAAAGGCAGTTTTAAGTCCAGAAATAGATATTCAGTCATCCATTGTTCCTGAAAAGATCAGGAAGAATGAACCAGTGCAATGATTCAGATCAGGAACTGCTGAACCAGTGCAATGGTTCAGCAGTGAACCATTGCACTGCTGAATGGAGGGTCTATACATTCCAAATATCAGCCTGGGCACGAGAAAGATTTGCAGCATATAAAATGAGGCACATAGAAGATCCAATTACTTTGCAGTTACAATAAGGCTCACAACGAAGGGAAGGGGAGGCTAACGAAGAGAAGGGGAGGAGTCCTGTGATGTCACGGACATCGATGTCACCGGACCCCTCCCCCTTCCCTTCGTTAGCCGACAGAGCCACTCAGGGAAGGAGGAGGAGTCAGTGACGTCACCGGATCTCCAACGGAAGACCCGGAAGCCGGCGGAGAGGTGAGTTCCGATCAAAATAATTTTGATCGATCAAAAAAATTAACGATTAATCGAAGGATCAATTGTTAATTTCCGCAGCCCTAATTTAAAACAAGCATGAATAGGTGATAATCATGTTCCATCAGTTATAGTATCTTTAAAACTGGCTGGGGTTGATTTACTAACAGTGAAGGTGAATGTTAATTAAAGCAGAACTCAGGGCAAATCAAATCTTAACCCTTGCAGTGGGGCTACCCCTGCACTGCAAAAGTTACAATAAGTACTCATTTTGCCTAGGGAGCTAAAAAAAAAAAAAATTATACTCACCTGAATCGCGACCCTGGCTTGCTTTTAGACCAGTCCCTTCAGCCTCGCTCCCCCTCCGCTTCAGAAGTCTAAGGTCAAAGCGCTGTGCAAAATGTTGGCGCTATATAAATACTATGTAATAATAATAAGGTCCTGTGAGTCATCATGTTCTATACAGCGTATAGATTTTGATTTGATTTGCCTGGAGTTCTGCTTTAAGGGGGCATTGTGTTAACTTCAAATGCCCCCTTACTTCATGTGCAAGGAAATTTAAAAAAGAGTGTTTTCTAGCATGTGATTGGGTATCCAAAGTGAACACAGTCACGCTTTGTTTGCTAACCAACAAAGCGAACATACTTTGCAAAGCTAGCCACTACTTTGTTAGTTGAACAACCTCTACTCTGTACATAAACCCCTCTGAATATACATGTACATCAATGCCTTTTATTTGATGGCTTTTCTTAAAGTAAAACTCCAGCCAAAATGTGTCCACTTATTGCTGAACAAATACTGTACATATACTATGTAGTAAATGTTGGCATTGCATTATTACAAATACATTTTACTGGGACATTGTGCTTTATAAGGAAACAATGTGTTTTATAAGAAAAAGGGTCCATGCATATCAAATGGTAATCATCTGAACCTGATGAAATTGGATTAGCTATGATATGCGATGTTTGTATGGAATGTTTATGGATAATAGAGGATCAGGAAATTGTTCTGGTGCCAAAGGCTTTGTGGTCTGACTGAGGGTAATTTTAAAGAAACATTTGCCTATAATTTCCCTGAGAAAGGCATTTTCTGACAAAAAGTCATAGGTTAGCTTATAAAAAGTTCAAAGAAATGGCAATCACCATAGTTTAGGTACACAAACAATAGGTTACAATGCACATACAAAAAAATGGGCAATGGGTAAATGATTTTCTAAATTGCTGAATGAAATCATTCTTTAATGACTGATAATTTGTTGTAGATGTTATCAATACAAACAGTCCAATCACTAGCCATACGCATTGCATAAAACAATTGTAATGTAATATACAGTACCTATAGTTTTCAAAGTGGAGTGGTCTTAGGTGTGTCACCTACCTCAATATTTAATGTTTTTCATTTACCTCAATATTTGTTTATGCTGCTTTGGATGTTTTATGCATATGTTATAATATATGTGATGTAACTCCATATAGTAACATATATGTGATGGATATACTCCATATAGTAACAGAGACTTTTGGAATTGTAACAAGAGGTTTGAGGTTGTAATAATTTGCATGAATACATCACAGCAGCATTAAAGTGATAAATATAGTAAAAAGGATTATAAGCTATTTCAAATGCTGATGAAATCACTTACAATGGATGCTGCTCCTTGATGTTTAGGTTTTAGTTTCCTGTTGAATACGCTGGTCCCCTGAGCCCTGGTCCTGACTTCCTCTTTTAGAGTGACTCCTTTGTCAAGCAGAGTGCAATGCAGTCACCCTTGTGTGTAATAGTAAGCTGTGTGTGTGTCAGGGGATCCCAGCGCAGGTGACCCCACACCTGCACAGGTACCCTTACAGGCAGACCAAACACATGTGACCACACGGACCAGGTAAGTATGGTATATATAAATATTTTAATAAACCTAGCAAGCTAACTAAAACAATCCACAACAGGCATAAACCAAAAATGTAACACAGGAAACCGGGTAACACAGGAAACAGGGTACTAAAATAGCATGCAAATATCAGGTTCTCAGGGTTCAGGCCAGAGGACTCAGACAACAGGGGAAAGCAACGAAATCCTGAGCCAAGGTCCAGACTGCAGGGAGGGTTTAAATACTCTCCCAGGAGTATTACCTAATGGGCTGATTCCTGACAGCTGGGAGACACCCACAGGTGAGCACTGGAGCTGCAGGTACCAGCACCACCCAGTGGTGGTCTGGCACCTAGCAGCCCCTGGCTGCCTGGAGAATCCTGCAGGTGAGCCCAGGAACTGCAGGGCTCAGCTCCAGCGCCACCTGGAGGCGCTCTGGATCCTAACAGTGTGTCTCCACAAACACACAGACACAGCAAATCAAGCTACTTCCCTCCTCAGTGGCCCCCTCTCCTTCCTCCTCCAAGCTAGTAGATGAACAGTTGCTGGAGTCTGCACTGTCCTTTGTGATCTTGTACTGACAGGAAATTCAGGGAGGCTGAGCTGAGAGACGTAGCTCTTGCCGAAACATGATGATCCTAAATTTTTGGGCAAAAAAAGTAACTCAAAACTTTGCTGGAAAATGTATATTTGTTTGATCTAGATTAATTATTGAAAAAAGTTTGAGAGTTGTATACTACTTTCATTGTTTTCCAGGTTCAAAATGTGTTGATAAAAACAAGGATACTTTTTTCTAAACAAATGTTTATTTAAAGTTTTCACATAGTAAAGAGATAATATAGAAGATAGTCCACAAGTGGTACAAGAATTAATTAGAAAGCACTTGGGCAGGGTATATATAAAACAAAAACCAAAGAAGGTTTCTCAAGTTCCATACAAAATCTGTAGCAGAGTCCAGTGTTTTATCAAAGTCGCAGGGGTTCTCAGAGATCTTATCGAGTAGATAGACAAAGTCAAAGACCTTCATTATGGTAAGAACATAACTGGCAGAATGGGGTTAGAATCTCAGGGCCCCAAAAACTAGTAATAGCATAGGCCATGTGGACATGCTCCACTAGGAAGACAAAGAAAGAAGACGTAGACAGGAAGCAGACAGAAAATAAAAATAGGAAACAGTAACAAAGGAAGGAAGAAGAGAGCCTCCCAGAGTAATGCATCACAATGCCATTATCAAAAAGGGGTTAATATTATTATTATTATACAGGATGTATATAGCGCCAACATTTTGCACAGCACTTTACAATATAAGGAAGACATTACAACCACAATACAATTCAAGACAAGATGGTAAGGAGGGCTGGGTTATCAGGTAGACTGGAGCAGATACGTCCCAGGCACCCCATATAGCATTGAATTTACCCAGTCCATTGCCTAATCTAGTCGTAAGATGTCACATCAACCTGACCTCCAGGACCCCCTTGCAAAAGATCAGAAAAAGAGGGAGAAGAAATATTTATCCACCTAGTAGTGATCAAACAACATGCAGCTGTGAGGATATGATACACCAGTTCCAGTTGTTTCTGGTTACTGGATCTCATGGGAGCAATATTTCAGTCAATTTAGAAAGCATTAGCTTCCCTCCAGAAGGGCGAGATGCCAGGGCAGGTCCACAGGCGGCGATACGAGTCAACAGCAGAATCACAGCGCCAGCACTGGTTACTAGTAGCAGGATAAATAAAGTGCAAAACCTCCGGCGTATAATACCAGAACATAATACAGATAGAGCTTATATGAGCTGGAAACAAAGCATCCACCATATGGCCACCGTGAGTTCACGTCCTAATATGCATTCCCAATTCAGCATACATTGGTGTTTGGGAAAGGGGTCCTCAGGGAACACACACAACAGTTGAAATATATCTAAAATCATCGCCTTCCAAGAGGGTCCTTCCCTACAAATCTTCTCAAAGTGGGTCAGCTGGTCGAACATAAGGTCTTTGGTAAAGGATTGGGCAAAGTGCTGGATTTGAATATGTAAACCTGTGAGCTATGTCTATAAATTGAAAACATGAGCATTTACCCCCATGGATGGATCCTGCAGCCACAAAGACTGTCTGGAAGGTTCAGAGTGCACAAAAAGGATGTCAACAATGATTTAGGTGTAGTCAAGCTGAAGCGATTCTTACATCGCCTCCACATATGTCTGGTAAAGTGCATTGGGGCCAATAGCCTAGCATAGAAGATCATTCACTCTGAGCTCCACAGCAGAGGGTTAGGGTGTACTGGGGCCATCCACAATTTCTCCAACTCTGTCCAATAGTCATATGACCAGAATGTAATCCAAGAAGCCAGATGTCTTAAGGGGGCTGCCAAGTAATACTTCAATATGTCCGGGGCCCCAAGCTCACCTAGCGAACGGAGTGTACAAATGAGCGCCCCTTGGAGAGTCTATGGTGTTTATAGCTCCAAATATAGTTAAGTAGGTCAGTTTGGAGCTTTTTGAGATATGGAGCTTTTTGAGATCTTGTTTGAAACTGTCAGTAGAGAATTTTAGGAACAATAGACATCTGTGTGATCAGTCCAATCACTAGCCAGACATCTTGGACATTGCTATGTGAAAGGATACTTACTTACGCTCTCTCCACATGGAAGGCTTAGGTGTGCATTTCATCTCTAGCAATCTTTGCATACTGTTTGAATGTGTATTTCATACTGTTGTTCTTTTATATTTTCTTACATGAGTAAAATAAAAATGTTTACCAGAAAATTGCTACAGTATAACAGAAGCTGTCTTCAATTTGCGAGCAAAATGTGAACAAGGATGGAATCACTATTCTGCAAATACAAATTTTTTACTACTCAAGATTAAAATGTACTTTATAGCATATTTATGATAAAATAAATATATTACTTGTTTCATCATTTTAAAATGTCCCAAAAGAATCTTTAGAACAGAATTACATGATATCTTTTAGTAAATTAATAAATGTTGTTTCTTGATAATGTGCTTGAACATTTGAAGTTATGCTTGATGGACAGAAACAACATTCTCAATAAATAATTAAAAAATAAAGATATGTATAGGATATGAGGAGATAATTTGAACCTACCCAATGACTGCTGAGAGAATGGTATTCTATTGAAAGCAAATGGCTATTAGAGCTTGGCTCCTGGGTGTCCATATATAAAAATAACAGATCTTGTTAGCTCAGCAGAATTGAATTCCGACACGTTATGAGTATTAAGCCTATGTGTTGAACTGTGTCACCGGCCGCTAAGCACTGTCTTAGTTAAGAATGCACATTGTGTCATCTTTCTTCCAGTAATGGGTCCATACGTCCGACGAATTTTGTGTGATGAATTAGGAGCACCTGCCAACTCTGCAGTCAACTGTGTCCCCCTTGAAGATTTCGGTGGGCAGCATCCTGACCCTAACTTAACATATGCCACTGGGCTTTTGGAGGCTATGAAGGGAGGGGAACATGGATTTGGAGCTGCATTTGATGCTGACGGAGTAAGTATTTCATGCATTCAGAGATTGCAGCTATCTCTGCCAGCGTTTTGTGTTGCTGGAAGCACACAGTTAGTTACTGATATCACTAGACTATTCTGGGATACATAGTAATTGCTTAGTCTGGGGAACTTCCTATATTGCAAGGCATCCTCCATGTTTATATTAAATATAATAAAATAATCTCTTTATCGTCCTTTATGTTTGAATGCTCTATCTATCTATCTATCTATCTATCTATCTATCTATCTATCTATCTATCTATCTATCTATCTATCTATCTATCTATCCTCCAGGCGGAGGATCAGTGGTTCTTAAGTTTAATTTAAAAAGTGCACTTGTACTTTGATATTCATGATGCCCCATCCAGCTTTGAATACACAGCTGTTCCAGAGAAGGTGATCTCCATTCCTCAAGCTCATGTGCAAACACTTTTGGAGCTTAAAACACATTCATCCTCAGATGTAGCTTAAAGGTGCCCATACACTGCTCGATTCTCATACGAGAATCGCGGGAAATCCCGCGATCGTACGAGAATCGAGCAGTGTGAACGGAGACGTGCGACCGTTTCTACTGTACGGTCGCACGTCTTCCGTCGAACCAGCATGTTCGAAAACCAGCCGGGAATCGTACGATTCTAGGCTGGTTAGAACGGTGCTCAGAAGACAAATGCCGAACGGGACGGTGTGCGCACGCACACACTGCCCGTTCAGCATTGCGGTCATCGGAAGCCCGCCCCTCAGGGGGGCGGGCTTGCGATGATCGAGAGTGCGATCTGCCTGTCCAAGATAGGCAGATCGTACGTTTTTTTAATCCCTGTACAACCATCGCAAGACTAAGGTCTTGCGATGGTTGTAGAGTGTATGGCCACCTTTAAGCTGATTTTCAGACAAGTTTTGCTCTGTCAACTACACTCCCTCATTCAGCAATAAAGTTTGATTGTTTGAATCCAGAACAGTGGGGGGAATTGATCAAAACTGGAGCAGACAGAGTAGTTGTCCATAGTAAACAGATTCTGTCTGCTCCAGTTGTAATAAATTCCCCCAAGTGTTCTGTCATTTATTTAACACCAAAATGTATAGTCATGTGATCTCCAGTGCTGGCTCGGCAAAGTTGAATGGAAAGTCTGAGATGGCAGAGCTGTGTCACTGGCCAAGATGGGGCACACCACCCCATATTACACATACACCACCGCATAGTATCATCTGCAGTGATACCATGTTAGGGATGGAGGTATGGGTAGAGACTACAGAGTTGATTTCCTAAAGGAACATAGACTTTTCACTTTGCAAGATAATTTTCACTTTGCAAGGGAATTTCCCCTTAGCTTAGTGAATGAGGTAATGCTCTGCTGACTTGATCCAATCAGGTTCAATCAAAAACTATGTTTTTTATTTTCCTTTCACATTATTGGGTATGCTTAATTTTCATCACATTCACTAGGCTAAGAGAAAATTCCCTTGCAATGTGAAAATTCGCTTCTGCCTTTTTGTCTAGTAAATCAACAACAAGGAGTCTTATTTTCCTTATTGAATTGTGACCTCAACCTGGACGGTGGTTCTAGGCAGGACTATTCCTAGTATAACCCACCTAAAATGAAGCCCATATTTTGATTTTGTCCCCATAGTGTCTAGGATGTATAGTTTGACCACCAAGCTCCTAGGTAGTGTTTTTTGTGAACAAAAAGGCGTTGTCTAAGCTTCAAGCATAGATGCTTCAACCAACCTATGCAGCCAAGGTCATGGTAAGCAATGTAAATTACAGATTTTCATTTGTGTCAGACTTGCAGTGCTGTAGATAAGGTTTCCTGTTGTGTTCCTGGCTGCTGTGGGTGCCAGACACTATCAGGGTTATTCACAAAAGGGTGAAGAGTTTGGAGAAGGCAGTAGAATGAACAATCTAGGCCAAAATAGCTGATTTGGAAAGTGAGCTGAATTGAATTTTTCCAAATCAGCTATTCTGGCCTAGATTGTTCACTTTTCCAAACCCTTTCCCCCATTTGTGAATAACCCTGTAAGCGTTCATTGCTCCTGACAGAAGGCCAACAATATTCTCCAACTAGAGGTTAAAGGAAGGGGGGTCCCAGGACTAGAATAGATAGCATATACAATATAAATTCTTCATACTGGGTGCGCAGTGGAGGGGGGAAAGAAATAAGGACTGCTGGATGGGAGAGGGTATAAGTCTTTTTTTGGCTTTAGTCCTCTTTTGGGTCAAAGGAGTACACTTACTAATGTACTCCTCTGATTCAAAGTCAGCATGTAGTGGGCTACTGCCTGCTATTTGCTGACAGCGCAGAGCCACACTGCACCCAGGAAATATCCCAATAATGTTGTCGGGATCAACACTGTTGCCTGATTGACAACTGCCTCTGCCTCTCTAGAGTCAGAGCCAGCTGTGCCCTCCCCTATCTATCCCTCCAATGAGTGCTGGAGAAACAGAGAGGGGACGGGGGAATCCCTGCAGGAATCTCTATATTCTACTCGCGATTATGCTCGCTACCTCGGAGGTAGCGAGCAGAATAAAAAAAAAGGCACGTTATTAAAAGAAAAAAAAAACAGCGTCCCTCTCATGATCCAGGAATGGTGGGAGGGACCCCAAGTTAAAAAAAATGCGTAGGGTTCCCCCCCCAAAGTCATTCCAGGCCCTTTAGGTCTGGTAGCAATTTTAATGAGGAACCCCACCCCCAAAAATGGGGGGGGGGAGTGGGGTCCCCCCTAAAATTTCCAACCAGACCCTTAATCTAAGCACAGGCCAGGCAGGGCAGGAAAGGGAGGGGATGAGCGATCGCCCTCCCCCCATCCTGCCATACCAGGCCACATGCCCTCAGCACTTGGAGGATACTTTTCCAGGGTCCCCCCTGGAAAAGCACCTTGTGCCGATGGGGAGAAGGGCCTCTTCCCCACAATCCCTGGGGCATTGGTTGTGGTGGTCTGCGGGCAGGTTGGCTTATTTGCATCGGAGTACCCCTGTAATAAAGGGGGCACCCAGATGCTGCCCCCCTACTCATTCACTAAAAGGTTAAAGTAAAAATGTAAATAAAAAGACCATAGTTTTGTAAAAATTCCTTTTAATTGAGATAAAAACACCACAAACATTTTTGACAAGTCCTTTATTTAAAAAAAAAAAAAAATTCCCAAAAATTTATCCAGAGATGTAATTCAGGGTCAATCATGACGTCCAGCGTTATCCATGACAACAACGACTCGTCGTCAAATTGTGCATGTGTTCTGTGTGCGATCATTTCAATATCTAAAGACAACCAGAAAGATAACTGATTTGACATTAAATAGCCAAACAAATTCAATTGGGGGTATTGTTTGCTTCAAAAAGATCTTTGGCGTGAACAATATTTTTTAGAAGACCAAACATTCAACTTGTCCAATTATTCAAGATGCTATCCTATGTCTATGGGTTGTCTCGAACTAACATAAAGTGGAGAAAATGTGGCTTTGGAAAAATTTCTTACAGATACAACAAAGTTGAGGACATAGGGGGATTGGTCCATTATATTTTAAACCCTCAACCTAACCTTAATATACCAGTCTATGCAAGTACATCTGAGAGGGGGACTATAGTGTCTAAAATTGTTTACCAGAATCTGCTCTATCTATACAAGCTAATGTATGATCCAATAAAGAAATACCAAAAATGGATGCTAAGGATGATAAAGGTGGATAGAAGGCAGCGACAATGCTAGCTTAGATTAACAGTAAAATTAAACACATGATTAGATTTAGGATGATGGTACAGAGGGTGAGTAGATGCGAACAGGACCGGATTTACTCTCTCTGCTGCCCCATGGCCAGGCCCTCCCCATGGAGAATGGCAGATCTGCAGGCTGCATACAATGTCACCGAGATCACATGTACAAATCAAGCGGTGGCTTTCCTGCTGTACATTTAGTGCTGCTTGCCCAAAGCAGTGCTAAATGTATAAAACAACTACCCGCCCGGGCATCGGGAGATAGGAATTCCACACCCCTGATGCCCCTCTACTCCCTGCTGCCCCGAGGCCGGGCCTTGGTTGGCCTTGTGGCAAATCCGTCCCTGGCTGCGAAGGTGGTATTTATTCAACTGCAAGACATAAAAGCACTATATGCACATTTATTGGTTAGTATATTGACTTGAGAGTTGATACAAAGCTGGTTTAATATTACTTAGCTTTAAAACATTTCATTTATACATATGTTTCAGGACAGATACATGATTTTAGGACAAAATGGATTCTTTGTGAACCCTTCTGATTCCTTAGCAGTAATTGCTGCAAACCTCTCCTGTGTACCCTACTTTCGTCAAATGGGAGTTCGAGGTTTTGGGAGAAGTATGCCAACAAGTACAGCCATAGACAGGTTGGTAACCAGTGCATATTGTTTCATAAATGACAGAAATTAAATAGTTACCATAGAGGTTGACATGATCTTTCCAGTTGAAAAATCTATCTATCTATCTATCTATCTATCTATCTATCTATCTATCTATCTATCTATCTATCTATCTATCTATCTATATACCTATCTATTGATCTATACACTATATGCAGCATGTTTTTTGTCGTGTACACTAATCATGATAAGAGCCTCTTTTTTTCCTAATAAAACTTCATATTATTTATATTTGTATATAAAGAGTTAGCAATGTATAAAGTTCTTCTTTTAGAACAGTACCAGAAATGCAAACATTTGTTCTAGTGCACATGTCATCTAGAGCATTAATGTGTACCTGCAGGGCCGTCATCAGGGGGGTACGGCCGACACTCAAGTAAGGGGCCCGGCCAGCCTCAGGGGCCCGCAACCTTACCTGGGTGACGGCCGTACAGGTGACTGAAGGCGACCAGGCCCCCGCAGCACCGGAGGAATCCTCGGGTGCTGTGCGAGCCTCCGGTGTCTCCCCTGTGTCCACTGCACATTAGGTTTTTAAAGATGGCCACCGCGAGTAGCGACAGCCATCTTTAAACCTGGCAAGTGCCCATATCCCATTTAATATATTGCCGAAACTGCAATATATTAAATGAAAATCATTCCCTGGTGGGGAATCAGTATGATCTGCATCTCTTGCTTATGCAGACCATACTGATCGCTCCCTCGTGGGGCCTCTGCTAACATGCAGGGAGCTATTAGTATGGTCTGCACCAGACAGAGTGCAGAGCACACTGATTCTTCACGGAAGCCCAGGGATGCAGCCCCCCTTCCTGCAAAACAGGTAAGCAGGAGAGGGGGACATTTTTAATGAACTATTATTAGTTGTGAGAGTGTGTTTTATTGTGTGTTTTTTAATGTGTGTGCAATTCATTTCTTTTTTTAATAAAGCTATGTGTGTGTTTTTTAATGAGTGTGTGTGATATGTGTGTTTCATTACGTGTGTGTATTTTTTTTTTAACCATCATTGCTGGCGCCTGATCCGGCGCCTGTATAGACGCCGGATCGCTTTTACAATACGGCGCCGTGTCCCCCTCTGCAGCTGCCGGTGCTGCCATCAGGTTCCCGGGCTCATCTGTCCCTCGTGTGAGCCTGGGACCGGTGTAGAGGGTCTCCCCTGACAGATCGGAGGAGAGATCAGCAGCTTCTAGCCGCGGATCTCTCCTACGATCACTGGACATCGGAAGTGAGGTGCATTTCATCACTTCTGATGTCACTGGGCACATTCTCCGGCTCCTAGAGACAGAAGAAGCTGGTGAAGCGGATCTCGGCTTCATCAGCTTCTTTGGGGTCCCTAGGTGACACTAGGGGTCCGCAAGACCCCTGATGTCTCCACAAAATGTTTTTTTAAAAATTAAAGTAACAAAAAAAATTCAAAATGATTGATGGCACTAAAATTGTTGCTCTCACTCCGACGTTCGCGGCGATATGTAACATGTGTAGCGCAATTGTAGTTTTCGCGCGCTGGTGCACTGGACGCGCATTTACGTTATAGGACCCCTAATGTCACCTGGCGACCCCAAAAGAAGCTGATGAAGCAGAGATCTGCTTCACCAGCTTCTTCTCTCTGGCTATAGCAACCAGATGACTGACAGGTGAATGCGGAAGTGATGTAATACACATCACTTCTGCATTCACAGCACGGAGGGAGATCAGCAAGGAGCTGATATCCCTCCCTCCTCCTCCTGACACCCTCCCGAGCCAGTCCCGGGCCGCAGATGGGCTAGCGGATCCTGGGATTGAAGGTGAGGGGTCAGGAGGGGGGTGTGGGGGCGGCGGCACTCGAAAAATCAACGGCACTCGAAAAAATCACGCCATACAACCGATCGTCGGCTATAGAACATTTATTATTACCCAATTTTTTGGTAAAATATAAAAGGCGGGGTCACGTCGGGTAAATAGGCAGCAAACATGTTAAGCCTTAAAATTGCGCGTATGCGCGAAACCTCAAAAAACTACAATATCAAAAATTTTAGAGTGTTAGCTCCTCTGTACAGAGACTGATGTGACTGTGGGAGGACATTAGAGTGTAAGCTCCCCTGTGCAGAGACTAATGTGACTTGCTCAGTGTGGCGGCAGTGCGGGGGGTAGGCCTAAAGTTGTGTAAGGGGCCCCGAAATTTCTGATGGCTGCCCTGTGTACCTGTGATGAGAGAAAGATGCAGGCTTTCGTTGCTAGACTTGGAATGATAGTTACCTATCATAGCCTGTATAAGCCTGTATAAATGAAGTCAGAGAAAAGTTAGAACTGCTTATGCTAGTATTTGTACCAGCCCAGTGAATTAGAAATCATTGAAGCTACAGCATCAGTATAACAGCCAGGGAACTAGCACAGAAAGCGATGTCAGCAATGGCAGCATATATCATTTTTTGAAGACAGGTTTCCATTACCAAAATGTTCACCAACAAACAAAATGCATAGCATAAAAATAGAAACAAAAATTATTGCCTAGGAAAAAACTGCCTGTGATAAATGGTTTGCTGTAAAAATATTGTGTACACACTAGTACATATTTATCTAAAATAGATAAAGAGGCACTGATGGGTCTTACCGCGGAGATAAGTCAAATTATCAGAATTTTTTTGCCAACATTTGGATGGAGCTCAGTACATCTTTCTAAAGACGTACATATTATGTAACTGCAGCCATTCTTTTTCTGTGCTCCACTAGCTGCCACTCAGCATGATGTCATCAAAGAGGTGGACACAGACTCTTGAAGCATAAAGAATTACTATTAGAGATAACTACAATTTCTCCAGTCTCTCACTATCTTCTGCTGCATGTCTCCAGTCTCTGACCAAACCCAGCGTGTCCACAATCTCTGACCATCATTTCCTCTGGTGTGTCTGCAGTCTCTTTCCATCGTTACATCTGGTGTGTCCGCAGTCTCTTATCATAATTTCCCCTAGTGTGTCCGCAGTCTCTGACCAATATTTCTTTTAGTGTGTCCTCAGTCTCTGACCATACTCTCTAGTGTATTTGCAATCTCTGACATCTCTCTCCAGGTTTACATATATTTTATGCGACCATTTGGTGATGTCAGAGGCCATACCTTAGGTCCCCTATGCTTTGCAATTGACAACCACAGCTCTAAAGTCTTGATTTACTAAGGTACTGCTTTTCACTTGATAAAATGAACCTAAACATCCAATTGTGTGTTTTAAAGTTCCACTGCACAAGACTGGGTATTTGAAATGAACACAAGACCACTTCACAATAAGAAAAAAATACTCTTTTGTTTTATTCAAACCCCGGGTATGCTTCTATAATGAATAGTCTGAGATAATAATTGCAGTCACACAATCATAGACATATAATACAATTGTCATTGTTTATGTAAACTGGCCATTTATATTTGATATAATAACTAGCAATGCAACCAAAAGTCTTAAGTGGGCTACAGTATATATTGGCCAACATATTGAATTAAATTGATCAGGATCAAAAGGATGAATCATTGTGTCTTTTGCTCCATGCTGGTTTTAGTTGGCTATACGAATTGTCTATACCATTTCCATTTGTTTTACTATTTGAAATATTCTGTTGAATCATAGCTCAAAAGCAGTGTCTGATTTTTATTAAATCTGGAATAAACAATCATGGATGTAAATTTATTTGGTCAGTCTCAAGATATTTTAGAGAAAATTGGGGGTTCTTCTGTTTTCAAGAGAGGGTACCAACAAATTTGTGTACACCTGTTATTCAATATGGCAGGCTTAAATGTTGTGATAAAATGCAGCCCACTTAAGACTTTTGACTTTCAGCAATTGCATCCAGAGAAATATGTTGGGTATTACTGTGAGTTCTCTTACCAGGCAAAATAACATTTTTGTTTAAGCAGCACGTTCTACTGGTGGCATGAAATTAACTTCATCTTGTGGTCCCTCAGCTGTTTTGGTGAATACTAAGGAATACAGACATTGTACTGATTGAGAATGGGCAGCACTTAGAAGGTAGCCAGAAGGTAGTCAGGAGGTAGCCAGAAGGTAGTCAAAAGGTAGCTTTTTAGTGTTGCCACAGATGGTGAATGAATCCTCCTGGGTACAAGAATATAAAATCCATAATTCAAAGAGAGTCATTTACGTTTTCCAAAGTTTTAGTATTTATTTGTTTATTTATTTGTTTGCTTACATGCAGCATATTCTCAGTACTTACTTTTACTTGAAGACATAACCCAAACGTATAGATTTACAGTTACACTATGAAATCTACAAACTAGCAGATAATGTCAGGAGCACACAGTTGTAACAAAGTACTGTTCACGCTGAATCTGGCTTGCGGTTTATTATAAATGGATCTAGCCATAGATAATCTGTCTGCAATAGTATTCAGTCGCCCTTTCTGCCACACTCGGCAAATGATCTCAGTAGTCAAACTGTGATAAAAATCCAGCTGTGAAAAAATTATCGGGCAAAATAGACTCCATGGGGTTGATTTACTAACCTTATAAACATGCCACGAACAAGTATACACCTCTGTAGTGTGTTCCCTCCCAGCATGATCTATTGGTGGAATCTAGACACCTTTGTAGTGTGTAGACACCCAGCAGGTGTGTTGTGCAAAGCCCTGCATGAATTGCAAGGTGATGTTGTGTAAATTAGCTCTACATTGTGTTGCTTGCGTTGATGAATGCAGGAATGTAAATGCATGAGCTAACCATTTTTGTCTAAACTGTGAAGCAGCATTATATATGCATCATGTGCATGATTTTTCCATATATGGCATTAGTGGAAATATGCTTTTAGAGACTTTTTGGCTGATAAATACGTTTTGCTGTGTAAAAATCACACGCACCTAGTGCGTGCGTGTGTTTAGGTTAGTAAATCACCCCCCATATGTTTATATTTTTAATATGGCCTGCTTCCAGTGTCCTTTCCTGTTTTTAAGATTAAGACAATGTACATAACTCTGGAAGTAGGTATTGGTATTAGTGAAAATTACAGTTCCATATAAACCCATTTACTTTATCTGGTTTGACTTCTACAGCATTATCTCAGTTTTCTTTTAATATCTACTATAGCAAATGTAGAATTTTATTGCATCTATACAAATTGTTTAATATAATGATTGTCTGTATGATCATGTAGTACTAATCAAGTTTCTATTGCAGCATTTTGCTATGAAGTAAAAGGAATCAATTATATGCTTTTAAGTGGTGGTTTAGTTTATACACGTAGGGTGTGTACACAAAAGCAAACAGTCACTGACCACAAAAAATTATCTTAAAATCAGTTTGTTTTGTATTAACAAGCATAACCTTGCAATAACACAATAGAAATTAATCTAAAGAGAACACATGAAATGAGGCAAAAGTCTAATTGACTACCAAACATGAGCAAATTGGACTGAGTTTCGAACCATAATAAAATCCGTAAATTGAGAGCTTTAACCTGAACTCGATTGAAGTCAAAGGAACTCGATTAAAGTCAATGAACAGTATTTAAAAGCTTTGATAAGGCTGCATTTTCAACAGGACATGTCAACGTGTCTCCAAGCCCCATCTGACATATTTCATCACATTGACTCGAGATGGCCATTTTGATGCAGTGAGTTCTAGTCTAGTAAGTGGTGTGATTGCACCTGAAGTAATGATGGACACAGGTGTTTTATTGATTATCCAAGATTGCACATATACAGTAGATGCACACTATTATTTCATGTTTTACGTGCTTGATTGGTGCATCTTCTGTTAAGGTGTGCAGCACATATTTTAGCTATTTACGGTATGTACATTAAATAGTAATATAGTAGCACAGTGTTACTATATATATTAGTGAGTTGAATTTATATGTTAAGACCACAAACTGTCACTATGAGGGAGGTTTATCTGACAAATGCGCCTATAGGGATTAATGAGTCTTGCTGTGCAGTAACACCAACAGGTTAATTCAAATAAAGTGTTTAGCTAGCAATGCTCAACTTTGCTAAGCTTGCAATTTTTGTTACAAACTGATGCCTTCCAACCAGTATGTGATTTCCTATGGGTTTTACTGATAGGGTAACTGTATTACTGCTTCTCTCTTATATTTGACTGCTGCATTTGAAACATGGAAACATTACATGGCATATGTTTTTAGTTATAGTGAACTATATTTATTTATTACAGGTATTTATATAGCGCCGACAATTTACGCAGGGCTTTATATAGTGTACATACACATCAGTCCCTGCCCTCAAGGAGCTTACAATCTAAGGTCCCTATCTCACATGCATACATAGAGGGCCAACTTAGAGAGGAGCCAATTAACCTATCAGCATGTCTTTGGAGTGTGGGAGGAAACCGGAGCACCCCGGAGGAAACCCACGCAAGCACAGTGAGAACTCGCAAACTCCTTGCAGATAGTGATCTGGCCGGGATTCAAACCAGGGACCCCCAGTGCTGCAAGGCAGAAGCGCTAACCACTACACAACTGTGCTGCCCTACATTTATTTGGCTAAATAAAAATACACTTCACCGAGTGCATAATGCATAAATCAAACTGATTGATATCTTTAGACAAGTTCAAATTTAAGTCTCATGAAAAGAGATTACCATGGACCAGAAAAGGTACTGTATCCCCAGCAAAGTGGGAATGGAGAGCCTGTCACTTGATTCTCTAGTCTGACAGAAAGGAAGAGACGGTAAACAGATTAATCTTCATATTAAAATATCATAAGGGATATAATTTTACTTTTTAGTTTTTTTTAAAGATATGTTGGTATTTTAGCATTAGAAAGTAAATCCAACTCACTGGTTTTCAAACAGAACAAAAACTAGTACTTTATAACATATGCAGTAATAACTCCCTCAGGATCTGCTACATTTTTGGGTCCTTCCGCCGATGGTAATGGTAACCCACTTTTAACTTGAGCCAACAACTCACTGAAACACAGGGCTTTTGTTATGATGGTTCCTAAGCAAAAAACTTTATAAACACTAAAGACTTCCAATAATGAGAAAATTATATGGCCAATGATGGTTGCAGATTATATCAAAGTGAAGTTTCCAGCTGCAGGGAATGTCACAAGCCACAACTGTACAAAATGCTTGTTATTTTGTTGCCATCTTTTGACTGTATTTTTGCAGCAAAATAATTCTATTAAAAAATTATTCAAATAGCAGAAAGTAGCCGAAAGAATTCTAGTTTCACAAATAGATTTTTTTTGGCAATGCTAATCTGTTACAAAGATTGCTTTATATAAATTAATTCTGATTCTCAAAATGGCACTTTTCTAAAAATTTAAATATTGTAATGTGTATGAGCAACCTGTTTGTGTGGTACAAGAGCTCACAATCTGCAATTTCTGTAACCTAGGTAGGCCTGGGAGATCAGTGTGCTAGCAAATGGAATTTGGGATTAAAGATGTTTAGATGAGATGTTTCAAAAATCAGCTTATGAAATATTGGGTGCCTGAAATATGCTGAATACACTTGCACTCATGATGAGGATAAATCAGCTGCTAACAGGAAACATCTGCTTTAACTTGCTCCAACATCCACACAGTTGATGAAAGCTGAGGACCTTCATTTGGATGGGAACTACCCTGCACGCACAAGGCTTATTCCAGAGCAGGCTTTGTTTACGTGTTTCATAAAAAGACAAAATGGGAAAAACAGCTTTTATTTTTTTTAAATTAACATAAACATAAGCTAAGTATAGATCTCAGAGGGCAGTTAGGCGTGCATATTGGATTCAACCATCCTCAGGCACCAAGAATTGGCTGGGGGTTCCATGAACAGCTGCACTGTTCTCAGGAAAGTATACCTGTTAATGTAAATGGAAAGTGGTGGGGAAGGAAATTTGCAGCTCTGGCCGGTGATGCTTATCTCATAGAGGAACAGTAGCAAATGAGGAGGGTTTTCTAAACGACTCAATCTCTGTGGCAGAAGCTGGCTATGTAGAATTGAGGCTCTGCATTGATACAGTATGAGATCATCACTTGAGCTGATTTCAACTGGTTGGATTGGGTGGCTGTCATCTCAGAGGGAAATTAGATGTGCAGGCAGAATCCAAACACCCTGAGGACAACAAATCTTGTGACAACGGTTGAGTACTCAATTAACTTGCAAGATCTGCTTTGCTGCATGCGCAAGTGTATTTCAAAGTAAAGAAAAAGGGGGGAGCAGGAGAGCAGTACAGGCAATCACTGCCACAACTGCTTGTCTTGGGGCAGAACAATGATCTGGGGAAGGTGTTCATACCTGTCTGACTGCTATTCCCCTGACAGTAGGTGGATGGTGGGCATCTGTCAATATTTGCATATCAGTGCACTCAGGGGCGCTGAGAAACATAGTGACAGGTATGTGCAAGCACCTGAGTATACCTGCTTTACAATACACATGACTGGCTGTAGCCAGAGATCACTGTTGAGTTGTCAGTGCCCGCACTTGCAGCGATGGGTCCAGATTCCACACTGCTCCACCCAGCCCCTCACCTTCATCACTCAGATGGCAGCTCCCTGGGGTGCCGCTTATCAGATGAGCTGGACTCAGGCTCTCTCTCCCTCCACTGGCGGTTCTGGCACCGATCTCCACTGTTCTGGTCCACTTTCGGCCGCTCTGCTGTTGAATGACAGGCAGCAGGAGCCTGTCCCCACCCCCAGCCACTTCCTTCTCCTCGGCTTAAACTTTGGAAAGTGAAAGCGAGTGTGGCGGTCAGGTGCTTCTTTAGCTGCTGGCGCTGACTGCCTCACTGGTTTGGGGGTGGCTTTTTGACACCCCCCCAGAAAGTGTCATCCAAGGAAAATGCCTTGTTATACTTTCTTTAAGTGTTGAAAAAGTATACAGCTGATAGTGATCTGAAGCACATGGTTGGACCCAAAGAAAAACACATTCAAAGTTTGCAGAATGAAGATTGGAGAATCTCTGTGCTTTACTTATTTTTTTTATTTTTCACCTTGTTCAACATTTAAAAATGTAATCCTATGGTTTGAAGCCAGTGTAAGGCAAGTCTGATTCTTTCCTGTCTTTAGGGTTTGTGAACAACCAGAACATGGCACTTCACTGGTTAAAGAAATCTTCTAGCTTGACAAAGAGTTTTTCCAACTGAAGAGTCAGTGACTAATAAAATAGTAGAGATTTTCAGCTGTTCAGTGTGTGAGATGGAGCAGGGCAGGGTAGGGTAGACAGCAATAACAATTATACTACAAGTGCCCATACAATCATGTCCTGTACAATATAAGGAAAATCAACCAATATGTATACCAGGAAAGTGTTTAACATCTAAGTATTGCTAAATCACCAGGACATCCAACCATCAAGAATTCTATAACTTTGGTCATATATTTTTGGGGGAAATGCTAAAAAATAATATGAACTGTAAAATATGCCTTAGCTGATTTTTTAATGTACTTAAAAAAGAGCCTATATGATGCCATTCTGAGATCTTTAGTAACAGTAGATGGGGGAGCGTTCTTTAGCACTCTAAATATGCCCCTTAAAATCTGAATTTGTTGTTGCCAAATGACTGCATGAATGTGCAAATGGTATGTAAATGTTCTGTCTTTTTCCTATTTAGGATGGGCAAATTGTCTTATAAATTACACAACAGGCACAATTGTGAAGTTATTAGTAAGTGAAACCTAGTGATTACTAAAGCCTAATGACGTTAGCAACATTCATTGCCATGATTCCTGCACTTTTATGGAATATTAACTTGACTCCCTTAAATGTAAAACAATGTATGGATTGCAGTACAGGAATTATTATTTTCTATTAGATTGTAAAGTGGAACTCCAATCAGCAATTAAAAAATGCCCCCCCCCCCCCCCCAGCACAGCAAGGATTAAATGCTCATTTAGTTTAGGGGGTATGGAATAAGCAGAAATACTTACCTTTCCTCATTTCACTGGGTGCAGCAGAAGGATCCGGCTGATCCTTCGGCTAGCTTTGGCCAACTAAGTCCTTCAGCTCAGTCGAACCGAAGGCCTGCTGTACGGGCTATTCACTAGCCCATATAGTTCCCAAAGGCTGCCAAGCGGCTCGGGCATATGCTTTGGCTCAACTGAGCTGAAGTGACACCCAAAGCGGGGCAAATGGCCGTTCAAACGCCTCGCAAATGACAGCTGGGTGGAGCCAGCCGTAATCTCATGGCTGGCCCCCGCCCAGTTGTAATAACAGATCAGCGTCCCCAAATGACCTAGGGACGCTGAACTGTCATTAAACAATGACAACTGGGCAGAGCCGCCTGTGACATCGTGGCTGTCTCCGCCCAGTTGTTATTCATTGGCCGGGACCTGCTAGAAGACTCTAACAGGTCCCGTCTAATAGAAGACAGTTGGGCGGAGCTAGCTGTCACTGTTTAATTTTTTTCTTATTTAAAAAAAATCTTTATTTATTTTTTAAAATGTATTATTTATTTACATTTTTAAAAAAAAAATTCTACTTGTTTTTTCTTCTATTTTTTTCTGTTTTTTTTCGGTACCACGGAGGAGCATGTTCGGCTGACTGAAATGGAGCCGAAGCCAGCCAATGTACGGCTGATTTCAGCCGATTTACGGCTAAAACCAGCCGTACAAGCCTGAAGTGAAGAGCCGAACTGTGTTCGGCTCACTTCACTTCGGGGGTAGGTTATTCACTCGGCTGCCTTCGGCAGGTTTGTGAATAACCCGGTAAGTGTTTGTATACCGCTCTCCATCCTGACTCCTCGGCTCTCCATCCTCACTCCTGGCTGTCACAGAAGGCTGAACCAGCTCAGCCTCATGTGACAGCTGTCTCCTCCCCCAAACCGCTCTCCATCCTGAGTCTCTGCCTGCCACAGGAGGCCGAGTGTGGGAGGAGAGCTCAGCTTCCTGTGACACACAGCGCTCTCCACCCTGACCCGCTTGGCCTCCTGACAGTTTCTCACCTCCTCGCTTGATGCTGCTCTGTGTCAGAGGGGACACAGAGCAGTGCCCAGCGGGGAGGAGAGAAACCAGACATGTACCGCAATTTCAGCCACAAAATGGTACTTAAGACATTTTGCCCAAAGTGCCATTTTCGGCCGATATGCTTCAGCAAAATTTCGGTGCATGCCTAGAAATGACATATCCCACTTGATTTGCTGTGAAAAATGACTGGCAGAAACAAGAGAGGGTGCAGGCTTGTGCCAACAGCATAGTAAATTCTTCATAAGAACACCAAGAATAAAACTGTAACAAATATTTGTATGTTAACCAATAAAATGTTGCAGAACACCTCACTGATTGATTTTGATGTAATCAAGGTAGAATTTTTATTTGCACTAACGGTTCCCTCCTCTGTAAAGACTGTAAAGAAGATTTATTTCAAATAAAGTAATTACAGCTTTGAGGGAAGAAGTTCTAAAGATTACATATTTCAGATCGACTAGGAATTGGGAATAAAACCAAACTACTAATATGGTAACTTGTGGTTTTATTTTTCTGCATAAGTAACAAATCCTTCGAGAGCCATAAATTAATTTTCCATTACATTAGATGACACTGATCTATGGAATGTAAGAGATAAAATGTTCAGTAGATACATTGCAGATGAATTGTAACCTAATAGCCAAATACACATGGGACTTGAAGTGGGACAGAAGTGTGTGGAGGACCTCACACCTGGCAATCCTTAAACGGTAATGTTAAAAGGAAATCCAGCCAATAAAACCAAAGCAACGTCCAGGGTCGGATTCCCGGCAAGGCCACCGAGGCCGGCCTTGGGCGGCACTGAGCAGAGGGGCGGCACAGGTTTGAATCACCCGACACCCGGCACATAGAGTTCCGGGCGCCGGGCAGCAATTTACTTTCTACATTTATGCCCTGCATTGCACAAGCAGAGCTAAATGTATAATAGGAGAAATGACCTGTTTCTTTACAAGTGTAATCAGAGTGCCGGTCCGTCCTCACCCCGCCGCCCCCCTCCCTCCCCTGCACTTACCTCTTTCCATGCTGCATCCTCCCGGCTCCGTCCTCGCCGCCACCTTCAGAATGGAGAGCGGTAAGCAGAGCCGCAGGGTTAAAAGTAACCCTGCCACTCCATGTAGACAGTGAGAGGGGAGAGCTGTGCTCTTCCCCCCTCACCTGTCACAGGAGTTCCAGCACAGTGCTGTGCTAGAACTCCTGTATTGGAGGTGACAGGGTCAATAAAGAGAACCTGCCACCTCCAAATGCTATCACACAGTAACTTGTTAGCTCCTCTGTGATAGCCATAAAGTTAGGTGAAACAAAACAATTGATAAAAAAATTATAACATAAATAAAAGTAAAAAATAATAAGTAATAATTGCATTAAAAAATAAAGTAATAAATAAAATAGAAAATAGTAAGAAAAATATAAAAAAATACGAAAATAATTATAAATAAAAAATGTTAAAAATGTATAAAAAAATCAAAAATTAAAAGATGACAAGATAAATAAATATTTAAAAAGTTAAAAAAAATAAGAAAAAAATAAAAAGTGATAAAAAAGTTTTAAAAAAAAGGAGAGAAACAAAAAAAAACCCATAAAAAAATTAAAACCAACCCTGCAGCCCCCGCATCAGCCCCGGTGGGGCGGGGGCATTGCCGAACCCGGCCTTGGGCAGGGAGGGTAAATCTGGTCCTGGCAACGTCCATTTTTTATATGTAAAAAAACCCCACATTTTAAGTTCCTCAATATAGTTCCAATTTATGATGTATAATAAAGAGCAAGATACTTGATTCTAAGTGAAAGTTTAGCTTTTGCATTACAGTAAGAAGCTGGACTCAACAGTGGCCATGTTTTCTGTCTCACTTGACTCATATAGAGCTTTATTAAGTTTAGCCATCACCAACACTATGACAGATAAACTGATAGTTAGTCTGATTTACTATTCTACAAATCTGTACTGCAATGTATTAGTTTCTGTGGGCAGAACACACATGCTATATTTCCTCTAGAATTATAAAATTACTCCATACATAAAAAAAAACCCATACATACCTTTTTTCTTGCAGTCTTTAAATCAGGCAAGTAATGTCATGAATCCTTCTTCCTTGTGGCAGAGGGTGGTCCTTCCTCCTGGACTGAGTGGCTGTCACTTGATGTGCCTTCAGGTACCAAGGCTGCTGCCTGGGTGAATTGGACACTTCCTATTGACTGACCATTGGCGGGGTTCTCACAGACGCCAAGACATGAACGTCTCTAGCACTGGGGCACATGCCCTGCACCTCTTGCCAGATGCCCTGGGTCCCGATGTAGCCACAGTCTACCAACCCACCCAGCGAGCATATTACTTCTTGACATTTTCTTCCATAAGATGTTCCACAGCATAATTTAACTGAAAGTCAAGCACTGCCCCCAATGTAGTTACCAGCCCCAGGTTTTTCACAATCCTAGCAAAGTTCACTGCTCCGAAAGAGACTCCAGCAGCATGAAGGAATTGCAATGAGAAGTAGCAACAAGACCGGCTGGCAGCAGGCCTGGACAGCAGCAATGGATCACCGGTCTTCGCAAGCAGAAAAGACCATGTGGTGGATCAAGTGATGCCATACTTAGGGAAGTAAAACATGCTGTTAGAGGGTTGCTTTTTTTTTAGTTTGAATTGATGGTAGGGACTGGTTTGTCTTGAGAAGGTCTTTCAAGCTTTTGGATCAGTGTTATGGCTAGGAACCCTTGATCAGTAATTTCTGCTTGCATTATCCTCAGTTCAGGTGTCCTTTAAAGATTTTTTTCTCTGGTTCTATAACTGAGTTGAAAAGTGAGATTTTATATCTTCATTTAATTCAGCTTTAATTTCATTGGTCCAATGCCCTTTAATAAGCTTCCATAATTGCAAAAAATAGAAATGAACTTTGTTAGCTTTGTTGTGTTTGGTAACTAACGATGCAGGTGTTCAACTAACATTAATGGCACAGCTATATATATTCCTTCCTTTGCTGCCAAAATATTTTAACATCATGTCCATTGTCTTAATAGAACATAATAGAATGATACTAGTCACAAACATTAAACTGCAAGTGTCCTTTCCAGGCCTAGCTGCAGATGTCATTGTTATAATAACAGAAACAACTCTGCACCTGGGGGTCATATGTTAAGTAGCACACGCTATGGGAAAACAATATAGTACAGTAGCCTGCCTTTTATTAAGTGCTACTCACTGATAATTAGTTAAGGGTTGCTAAGTGATGGAAGAGTAACAACAAAAACAGAGAAATAATGCGCTCATTCTCAGACTAGGCATGTCAACTATGAAACCCCAGCCAGCTTCAGTAAAGAAGACAATATGAAATAAACCATACAAGGAGTATGCACAATCAATTTTCAAATATAGATGCCCCCTCATAAAATGTATTGGGGGAGCATAGTATTTTAGTTGTATTTCTCAGTAAAAAAATCTCCAAGGCTGCCACTATGTTGGTTCCACTTGGGTGACAAAGGATATTGCACAAAAGACATGGGAGCTTCCACAAGTATCAGTAAAACATAATTCAGACATGTCAAGAAAAATACATATGTGTTGTCACGGAAAACAGGCTTGTGAGACAAATTCGAGTCTCAAGCTGAAAGATATCCTTCAGCTTTAGAGAATTTGGGGTTGATTTACTAACCTTATAAACAGCATTATATATGCATCATGTGCATGATTTTTCCATATATGGCATTAGTGGAAATATGCTTTTAGAGACTTGCATGCCGCTATTAGAGCAGCGTGTAGCCTATGGCGCATGCTACATGACGTGCACGTACGTAAATACATAAAAACGCGCCATAACGGCGTGAAAATGTGAAACGTTGCTCGTGTTTGGTTGATAAATACGTTTTGCTGTGTAAAAATGCACACGCACCTGGTGCGTGTGTGTGTTTAGGTTAGTAAATCACCCCCTTTGTCTCATAAACCTGTTTACCATGACCACACATGTGTTTTCTCTGCCATTTCAAAAGCTGAGCACTATCCTTTCTGGATGTCCAAACTACATTGTACAGATACTCTTACAGGCACACCTATTTTCTAGGGCTGTGGAAATTAAAGATTAATTTCTCGATTAATCGTTAAACTTTTTGATCGATTACAATTATTTTGATCGCTAATGAAAACACTCACCTCTCCGCCGGCTTCCGGGAGTCCCGTCGGTGATCCGGTGATGTCACGGACATCGACGTCACCAGACTCCTCCCCCCTTCCCCAAGTGGCTCCGTTGGCTAACGAACGGAAGGAGGGAGGAGTCCGGTGATGTCGATGTCTGTGACGGCTAACGAAGGGAAGGGGGGAGGAGTCCGGTGACATCGAACGTTATAATTAATTGAAATTAATCGGTTTAAAAAAAAATGTATTAATCGAAAACGAAAATTTTAATCATTACCAGCCCTAGTATTTTCTCTTGTGTTGGCAGTATCAGTGAGCTCTGCATTCTAGAACACACGGCTCACTACCCAGTATACATTCCACCAGAGCACACACTAACCAATCGTATTTATCTCACCCTACATAAACCAATCCTATTCTACTTTAGAGAGAAGGAAGTGACACTGATGGCACCTTTTCCCCTAGAGAATTACACATCCAGGAACAAAATCCAATATGAAGCTTTCTGGTCACAGGAGATTTGCATGTTCATAGCAACAAAATCCTAACCTCCATCTGTGCGTGCCCAACAGCACTTTTGCATGATTTATAGGCACTATTTTCTCATGTAACCCATATGCCAGTGTTTTTAACAGCTCCGAGGTTACTCTGAATTACACATAGCACCTCATATTTCTAAGTTGCATGCAGTATCTCATATCTTTGTGCTACAAGTAGTACCATATGCCTTTCTCTTATACACAGTGCTTTATGCCTCTGTATTAAAAATAGTGTCTCATGCCTCTAAATTATATCCAGTGGCTCTTATGTCTCTGTTAACCATAGAGTCTCACGTGTATTATGTGAAGTAACTCATGTTTTGAATTAAACACAGTGTTTTGTTTGTCTTTGTTACATATAGCATCTCAAACCTCTGTATTACATTTAGCTCTCTATACCTCTATGTTTCATGTAGTGCCTCATGTCTCTCTATGAAATACAGGGCCATATTATAGGCAGTATATCATATCTTTCTACTACCCACCATAATTGCCAATTGACTAAGAGTCTATCTTCTGAGTTAAAGGTTCTGATTTTGGCAGAGTGGCTATAAACTCTGGCTTGCTGCACATGTTCCTGAACTATGCACATGACTGCGGCTAATCTATTCTGCATCCGGGCAATGTGTTTGATTGCACTTTTGTGAGGTGTGGCCTCTTGTGCTCATGTTTCCTGGGCTATATCTAGGAGTTTCTGCGGATGTCTACCATACAAAAGTTCAAAACAGGAAAACCTGGTAGAGGACTGTGGGACTTTCCTTATTGAAAACCTTAAGTATGATAACAGGAAGTCCCAGTCTTTTCCATCCTTTAACCACTTTTTTAGCATACCTTTCAGGGTTCTACGGAAACTTTCTACCAGTCTGTCAGTTTGGGGGTGGTAACTGAGGTGCATACTTGAGTCATTTTCAACGGCTAACACAACTTTTTGGTTACTATGCACATGACTCCGGCTAATCTATTCTGCATCCGGGCAATGTGTTTGATTGCACTTTTGTGAGGTGTGGCCTCTTGTGCTCATGTTTCCTGGGCTATATCTAGGAGTTTCTGCGGATGTCTACCATACAAAAGTTCAAAACAGGAAAACCTGGTAGAGGACTGTGGGACTTTCCTTATTGAAAACCTTAAGTATGATAACAGGAAGTTCAGGAACAGTCTTTTCCATCCTTTAACTACTTTTTTAGCATACCTTTCAGGGTTCTACGGAAACTTTCTACCAGTCTGTCAGTTTGGGGGTGGTAACTGAGGTGCATACTTGAGTCATTTTCAACGGCCAACACAACTTTTTGGTTACTTTTGTCATACAATTTCTTTAGGAATAACTGTAGAGAAATTTGCCCCGCCCCTTCCTGTTTAAGACTTTTGGTGTAACCTGTCAATCACTGAATACAGTGCACAAGCTGTATCCAGCTTTTGACATGTTCCACTATTGGCGTAGCAGGAAAGCTGGGGTCTCAGGTGGGCTCTCTGGGGTCTATTGTGGGCTGTGCAGGGTCTATGGTGGGCTCTGTATGATCTGTGGTGGGCTCTGCTGGGTCTATGGTGGGCTCTGCAGGGTCTATGGTGGGCTCTTCAGGGTCTGTGGTGGGCTGTGCAGGATCTGTGGTGGACTGTGCAGAATCTGTGGTGGGCTCTGTGGGGTCTCAGGTGGGCTGTGAGGCTCTCTGTGGGCTCTGCAGGGTCTCAGACTGCAAAGCCTACCTGCAACCCTGCAGAGCCCACAATAGAACCCACACTGACCACCATAGACCCTGCAGAGCCCACCACCGTTCATGCGAAGCCCCCTTGAGACCCTGCAGAGCCCACCACATATCCTGCACAGCCCCTCCTGAGACCCTGCAGAGCCCACCATAGACCCCACAGAGCCCACCACAAATCCTGCACAGCCCACCTGAGACTCTCAGGTGAGCTGTGCAGAATCTATGCTGGGCTCTGCAGGGTCCCTTTAACAGCACAGTGTGATCCTTTTACCTGCTACTGGACCTGGCCTCCTTCACCGACCAGACTAGTGCTGCTTGATCCCCAGCCTCCTCCACTGCCGATCTGGTGCTGCAGGGACCCAGCCTCCTCCGCCGCCCGACCAGAGCTGTGGGGAACCGGATCTGCCCTGCCCCCCTCTGCTGCTCTGCATCCTCCTCACCTCCTCCGCCGCTTGATTAGGCAGCCGGATCATATGCAGTGCACTGTTTTGGTGGCTGCATTGTTGCCACCTCCCTGGAAAGTGCCGCACAAGGCAAGTGCCTTGTTTGCCTTGCGGTAAATACACCCCTGATAAAACCATATTCTTGTGAGACTGGGGTACCAACAGCTGCTCCATAACTTGCTCCCAGTTCTTCTTTATACAATACAGTAAGTCATAGTATACTGCAAAAATAAGTATATGCCAGGTTACTGGTTCTGGATCTTCTGGGAAATATACTATATATATATAATGTAATACTGAATATGCAATCATTTAGATGACCTAACCTTTTATTTTTTCTTACATTGTCTGCCGGTCGGTCCCTTATCATTTCCATACTGAATAGGAATGAGTTTTCTCTGTTAATACACTTTACCATAAAAGGGGCCATTAGTACTAAGTAATTCTAAATTGCCAGGGCCATATAAGGAGAAGGGATACAGGAAACACTAAAACAAATCTCATTAAAAAGAATGACTGTGTGTTGGCAGCAGTTACATGCCTTGATATGAGCCTAGTTATACACATATAACGTTTAAAATGTATAATGTTTGTATTTCCCTATTATTAAACCTTTACATTTTATTGTCACTTTTACCTTTAGTAACAATTCATAAGCAATAATTCCTTTTTCATTGTCATGGTACTTACATTCTAAACATTGGAAATATTTTAGTTTATACTCAAAAATATGATTCAGAGTCTAGGACAGTCAATTCTGATAATGATTATGACTGTTATACTCTGGTATACTCTGAAGTGAAATCCTTACTGATGACAGGTGATTTTTCCAATGTGTCCTGTTGGCTGCTTAATTTGTGTAGAAATATGCATTTTTTTAGAAGTGCAGATTTTTGGCTTATAACTCTTAATGGCCTATTTATGTGTACTTAGAGTCTCTGTCGCTGTGGGTAGAGGGGCCATACTGCTGCAGCCTACCAGCGTGCCACTGAACCTCCCCCAAAAACACACATTCTTGTTGGATCATCACTATAATAGGCAGCCTTACTGGCCACTTACAATGCATAAGAAGTAAGAAGATGCAGATAAGTTTCTGCACCAGAAAGTCACATTAGCCTTAGATTCCACTGCAAAAACAAGGTGTAGGAGACTGCTGCAGGCACAACTCAAACTTCAGCAGATTTCCCTACTCCTAACAGTGAGAGAGTCTCTTTTATGGATAATTAACCCACAACACCTAGTCAGGATCCATTTTGTACTGGTCTGACTTAAGTGCATTCTGATTGATTGTTATGGGTGGGTATATTCAGGAATCAACATTTAAAGGTCATCTACAGGGACATTAAAAGTTTTCTGTTGCCGTGGGGCAGAAAAACTGTTCATTTATGATTTGGGAACAAGATTTATTTTTTACAATTCTGTTCCCCCGGATGATAGGCCCCCTCCTCCTAGCTCTAGCTGTGTACTGTCCCCCAGTGATCTCAAGTCCAATGCAGGGCTATCTAGCTTACATTGTACTTGATGATGTCAGCCGTCCTTAGAGGAGAGAAGAGTCTGCGGGCCCGTCTAGCAACTCTGAGGGAGCAGGGTAAAACAGCCTTTTCCTGTCCCCTAGGCATAAATGAGCAGTTAACTCTTGTAGTTGTGCTGCCCCACACTGTAAGGGTTGACTTTTAATTTCCCTGATCTGGGCTTTGAATGGAATGTATAATAGTTATGTATATGTTTTATTTCTTTATAAAGGTCAAGAATAAAAAAAAAAAGTTTAAAAAAAATATATATATACTGTATAAGAGCCATACTACTACTACTGGTGGTAAGCGTAATAGTAGCAGTAGTCATAGCAGTATTAGTAGTAGCAATTATCATTGTAGTAGTAATATCAGTATAATTAGTCATTTGTTTTGCACGCCTATACAGTGAAGTGTAGTCTTGCAGACACAACATGCGAAAGGACACAATGTAAAACTATAGATCTTCTTGTTAAAAAGCTTGGTTATGTCAAGGTTTTCTTAAAATCATTAAACCAGTAACTGTATCTGCTCACTTTCATTTGCACTTACATGGTTTTATTTATTCATCAAACAGTTTGCACTTAATCTGAGTGAAACAGACCAGTAAATGGGAAGGAAGTTTTAAAATGAGAGGAAATCATCTCTTATTTCCACATGTGGCTTTATTTATTGTAATATCTTTGCATGAATAAGGTTCATGGGGTGTGACATGCTGGTAGAATAACATGATATTTCAAGTAGGTATAGTAAAGTGCAACTGTCCCTTCTTGTACAAGACAAGCTTAATCAAAACAGAGTATGCTACCAAATGATTTGTTGTTTGCCGGAGAGTTTTTGGATAAAAACAAGATTAGCTCTGCTGAATGTGCAATTGTTATCCCAGCATGTAAAAGGCCGCTGGCAAAACAAATGGTGTTTCCAGATGTAAATCTCTAGGAACCTCAAAATCACATTCTTTCAAAAATGCTGTACATTCACAATTACTAGGGTTCTACTATTTTTATGTACTAGCCTTTTCATATCCATTTCTTAGCAGAAATCCATTACTGTATCCAGTAAATACTCAGACCAAGGCTTAGCAACAGTGGACATGAAGCTCTGGTACCACTTGATGATAACACTTAAAGTGGACCTTTACCCCTTTGACTAAAAATTATCTCAGCACACAGCTCTGCATGCTGATATGAAATCATCTTACATTCATTAGCTGAACAAACCTATTTTTATTTCACTTACAATTTATTTTTTACTACTTCCTGGTCCACTTGGGCACAAATGATGTAATCATGCCCAAGTATTGCATCCTGGTAGGGTTACATTAGCAAAGCATTGCTATGAAATCTCATCTATAATCACAGGAGATCAAGGGGAAAGGCATTTTCCTCCCCTGAAATGATATGCATGGTCATCACATGTCTAAGTCACATGTCCCAGAGTTCCAGGAAGTAATGGGAGATCTAGAAAAGTGCCCTTAAAATGGCCACTGTCAGAAGAATGGGGAAGAAAATAAAAATAAGATATGCAAAAAATAAAAAGCCTGCAATTATCCAGAAGTATCTATTTGTAGATTGTCATTACTAAACATTTCTATAGGTGCCTTTGTTGTTATTTTAAAGATATGAGTAGAGTTCCTCTTTAATTCATAAGTAAAAGAAGGTTCAGATGTTTTGAATGTCTGTAATTTTTATGAAAAAAGGAGGGTGTGCGCTTGCACATGGTGCATGGCATCAAGGAATGCAGTCTTGAAGAGGGGGGCTGGGGAGACTTTCAGTGATGTGAAAGTGATGAAGTGATGTGTGCATGCTCCCAGCCGGAGGTTCAGGGAAATAATGCACAGGAACCCAGAGGCTGCAGCAGTAACGATTCCAGCTGAATATGTTTCTGAACTTCAACAAACATTTATTGTGCGCTGCTAGGGATGTAGAGGCCCTTGCCTGCATCAACATAGGGACAAGGTATCTTGCCGGGTGGGTAGGATGGCATTTCCGCCCTCTTTGCCAGGTACCCTCCCAATGTTGAGGGCATGTGACCTGATATGGTTCAGGGGGGGGGGGGGGGGGAGCAAAAAAATTGCCTCTCCCCTTTCCTGGTAAGCCACTCTACATGCCTGGAGAAGGTTTTGTATATGTTTTCAAGGGAACCCCATGCCAGGGTTTTTTCCTGAAAGGCATAGTAAACTTTTTTTTATAAACAATACATATTGTCACTTTAAGAAAAAAACGTCATGGGGTTCGCCTCAAAATCCATACCAGGCCCCATCCACTGGATATAGATGGTATATATAAACATTTTTAAAAGTCTTGTTAAGCTGTCCATAATGCCTTTAAAACATTAAACATCACAGGACATGTAGACTATACATGCAAATTTTTATCCAAAACTGCAGTTACTTTTTACTGTACAACACAGTATTCAGCTGGTCACCCTAGAAAATAATACTTAAGAATGGACTTATTGTAAGGGAGAGGGCATCCAACACTAAACAGAAACCCATCTTATTCAAATTACTCTCAGTGGTGGGTGACTATCATAAGTTATAGAACATTTAAAAAATACATTTATAAATAGAATTTACACCAAAATATGCAAGGAATATTCAAGAATTATCCACCGTTATTCACTCTCTTCAGGCAGTTACTTCTGTTTGTTTACTGTAGTATCCTCTTATAAGCATTTCTCTGTGGATTTGTAATATGGACAAATAAACTCGATTTTCCAAAATTAGTTCATACACATCTCACTGTCCTAAGTAAAATATTGTCATGAACCTAAGTATATAATATTTTTTTTCCAATATTAATTATTTATATTCATTGATATTTCGACTTTCTATTGCAGAGTTGCAAAATCAATGAAAGTCCCAGTCTATGAAATTCCAACTGGCTGGAAATATTTTGCAAATTTAATGGACTCTGGGCGGTGTTCACTTTGCGGAGAAGAGAGTTTTGGCACAGGTAAAGTATTTTATTTTGGAGAAGCTAAGCAGAATGCCATTTGTGAACTAGATTGACATTTGGACTTTTTTACTTATTTTTTTACTCAGATTAAGTTCTATTTGCATTAGACCATTGTCAATTTTGAAGTTTTGGCTTAGGCATATTTATGTAAAACAATTTTGGGTGTACCACGCTAATGCCTTATTAATGAGAAGCAAAATCCAAAACATTCCAGATTCCCAGTTTAAAAGGAATGATTCAAAGTCAAATTTGTGTTCAAATGGGTAAAGCCATCATTCCAAAACTCTTCCCAAAAATATAGAGAAATAAGACATTTAATTCCATTAGCCTCCCAGTTCTGAAACAACACAACACATTTTACTAAGCTCAACACCTTGGTGGACTGGGCCTGTCTCAACAAATTAAGGATAGGTACATGTAAAGGTATACTACAACCTCCATTTTAATTAAAACAATACAACCATAAAACAGCAAAAACAGCCTTATTGAGGTTAACGTTATTCAGCATTTTACAGATGACAAGTCTAATATTTTCTCATGAGAAAAGTAGGATCAAATGCTAATGTAAGCAATCAGTGTCAACATAGCCATGTGTTAAATCAAATTATGTTCAGTGGGAAACATTGGAAGTCATTAGAATACAAGCTCTCTCTAATGTCCTCTACAGCAAATGTTCGTTGCTTTGTAAGAATATTAAACATGAATATTAACCTAAGCTGTAATGTTGATAACATTTTATTAAGTAACATTATACAAACAAAACTTTCAGTATATTCGAAGAGCTAACCTTAACCAGCTACATGCCTACACGACAGCGTCGGGTTTTTTTTTTTTACAACATCACATTTTTTCTTTGGCTTGTAAATAAAAGCAGTTCTTCTGCTATAAAAGGCCTGTTAGGCTTGAAAATGTCTTAAGCAGAGTTTCCCAGAACAGAATTTTGGCAGCGTGTCTTGGAGCTGAATTAATATTTTCAGATACTCTTCCATTTCTGTAGAAGCACATGGAGAATGTCTGTGATGTGCTGCTTGTGATGCACAGTGCCAGCTTTAGAGCAGAACACAAAACGTACAAACAGCGCTCTTGTAATGATAATAAGGGGGTGAACAGTGTATGACCCTAGATCGTGTGCAGAACTTTCTCCTGTCATTTTCCCTGGGTCTCCCGACCCGGTCAGTTAGCCCACCTAGTGTTGCGCCCTTTTGGGTTTTTTTGTTTCAAGCTTTAGAGCAGAGAGAGTCCTGGGAGCACTGGTGATATCATCTACAGTATGCTCATCCCATGCAGTTGTTTCAGAGCATTCCAGACAAGTTCCAGCCATTGCTTAAATACGCACGCATTCTATAATATAGGAGAAGGCCAGGAAAGAAGAGAGGTAAAAGATAAAGTATACTGTATTTTCTGTGAGACATACTTTTGCCACAAGAAGTATGTTATATTAGCTACTGCTTAACCACTTGAAGACCTTCCGCCCCAAATGCTCCGACACCTAGCCCGATACTCGAGCTTCCGGTATTAGGAAGCCGGGCAACGACTCATTACACGTTGCTCGGTTTCCTGATTGGGATCGTCATGAGGGAGCATGGGGCCGTGTAATGACTAGCTGCCCAGCTTCCTGGTTGGTCGGGAAGCTGGCAAATCAGGAATACAGGTGCCGTGTAATGACTCGGCGCTTGACTTTCTGATTGGCCGGGAAGCCATGAAACATTTATTATTAGCCAATTTGTTGGTACAATATAAACATGTTGGGTAAATAGACACCAAACACGCCAAGCTCTAAAATGATGTGCTCCTGTGAAAGTGCAAAAAACTACCATACCAAAAATTGCCCATATGCAACACTTCAAACACTTTTCCAGGTCATCAATTTTTTTATAAGAGACTTTCAATTTTAAACTTCTTTTTTTTCTTCAATTAACTTTAATGCTATAACAAGCAAAGACCCTGACACAGTGACAAGTCCTCTTTATGGAGATGTAAGGGTCTATTAGTCCCCTAATGTCACCTAGGGCCCGCAAAGAAGCTGATGAAGCAGAGATCTGCTTTACAACTTTTTTCTCCGGCTACAGCCGACATTCTGAAACACACACACACACAATGACACACTGAAAGCAGAAGATCAGATGGGAGATCAGCCTCTGGAAATCGGCTGAACTCCCTCCAATCTCAGTGAAGAGAACCACCATGCTGGTCCTGGGCCTGCACGGAGGACAGTGTAGCCAGGAATACCCAGCAGCAGAGGGGTTCGCACACTTCCTGCACCATAAAGTGATCGGGCACCCTTGTATGGAACAGCCGTTGCTTGCTGTAAACAGGGCGCGCGTGAGCAGCAGGATGTTTAAAAATGGTCACCCGCCGTTAAAAGTCCGCCGTCCGGCCATTCAATTACGACCGGGTGGCAAGCAGGTAAATGTATGCCCAGCATAACTGTTTCTTAAATTTTGGATGGAGTGGAGAATGGTTAGAACCTCCGTTTTTTCATGCTATCCGGGACTCGATTAGAGAGATTTCACCTTGATGTGAAGGAAAATCTGTATTCAAACTACAAACTATAAACACGTTATGTGCAAGTCCCTATGATGTAAAATGTGTGTCTTGTTTTTCCCCATTCAGGCTCAGATCATCTCCGAGAGAAGGATGGACTTTGGGCTGTATTGTTATGGCTGTCAATTTTGGCAGCTCGAAAGCAAGGTGTAGAAGACATTGTAAGAGAACACTGGACAAAGTTTGGGCGCCATTATTACTGCAGGTAAATACTTGGTTTCATTCTACAAATGCGGTGACGGGAAAGGGGGTTACAGTAAATAATACATAAACCTATCTACCTTTAGGGTGTCAGAATAGATTTCAAGTTCCTACTACTTGGCCAAAACCATTACATAATTAAATGGTTCTTAACATGGGGAGAAAGTATTTAGATATTTAAGCAAAGAAAATATGTTTGTTTTTTTTTCAATTTTAAGTGTAATATAAAGCATTTTCTTGTTTTGGATAGTAGTGAGGGGTTAGAACTCCTGTCAGGTTATTATTGCTCACTCCCTCTATTTGTCTTAGTGCCAATGTTTCCGGAGTGAGAGAACGTCCAAAATGGTGAGTTCTATAGAACCTAAATCTTCCAGTGGAATACTTGTTTAAGTGACAGCTGTCTCAGAGAGTATTTACCTCACTTTGGAGAGATTTTCTCCAACGTCCTGTTGTGTCTACAGGGCAGGAAGTAGAAGAAAATCTACCTAATGGGACAGTGATTGTTCTGTCTCAGCCACCAATTGATGTATTTGCACAGACCTCCTGAGATTTAAATCTGTCCAGACAGTATGACAACTTACTGAGCTGATGCGGTCCACAGGCAGGGTCCAACTCATCAAGAAGACTCAGAGTAGAATCCAATGTGGTTTATTTAGCCTTCGGAAAAAACAGAGGATGCGATTCCTTGTCATTTTTTGGAGTGGACATTTCTTTCTTAAACCCTGTAACATGTGGGTAGACCCCTCTTAACACAGTGAAGGAGAGGGTGAAAGGGAAATGGGAAGGGGAGGCAGAGAGTGTCTAGCTAAGGGCTGTACCAATATACACAAATCAGGATATTATGCCTCTGGCAACCATATTGAACCGCAGCCAGCTACTAAGAGACAAGTGACACCATGGCTAAGTAAGCTGGCAAATGTGGTGGGGTCAGTGACGCTAATTTATAGTGTGCGCTGCCACTGCCACAGAATACTGGCGCTTCCACTGTATTCTATCAACTAGAATTTCAAGTATTTTGAGTGAGTTGGCAATGAGAGCATATGCATTTCTCTTAAAAGGGCTCCTTGAGCCTAAAACTCCAAATCCAGTGGTCACCAGTCTACTCATGTTTGGGTGTAGACATATGCCTGTCTTTTTGGAGTCAGCAGTTTTTCAAACAAGTGTAAACAAAATATAGCAAAGAGAAGATTTTGTGCAAAATCTTAAATACCAGATACAAATATACCAATTAATATAGCTATGTATTCATAGTCATTAAATGCATTTTAAAATGCAAATAGTGTGGATATAAATATGAAACCTTAACTGCAACTAGTATTTTTATAGTATCCATTGACAGAAGACATCTTGTTCTGTAACAGATTTGATTATGATGGTCTTGAGCCAAGAACATCATTTTTTATCATGAAGGATGTGGAAACTACGATAACAGAGAAGACCTTTGCTAATCAGCAGTTTGCTGTGGGGAGCAATGTATACAGTGTAGAGAAATCAGACAGCTTTGAATATGTGGACCCAGTGGATGGAACAGTTGCAAAGAAACAGGTAAGTCCAAATCTTTAACATAAAACCATTAATACTATTATAATTCACTAAAATATACATAAGGGCAGAGATACCAAACCAGTTAATTTTCCTACTGACTATAGTTGAGGTTGCAGGTAACATTGCAAAAAACGGTCCATAAAGTAGGAGAGCAAAGCAGATCATTCTAGTCCTTGTCATGCAGGTCTTTGACAGAAAATCTGTCTATATTCAATTTATATTACTTCTGTAGTCACCAGTGGCGTAACCAGAGTTCTGGGCGCCCGGGGAGTTGTTACGCCACTGGTAGTCACAGTACATTGATTCTAGTACATTGGTACAAGCTGAATACTGTCTGCTGATAGCAATCAGTGGTATAAGTAGGAAAAACTTTATTCAGGAAGTTGACAATGGAGATACTTTTTCCATAGTATCCCCTGAGAAAAGAACATATGTTATTACTGGAAAACTATTGAATGCATGCTTAGCAGTAACTCAAGCCCCCTTTCACCCTTAAAAGATATTAGAAAAATGTAAAGTTGAAAAACAGTTAGCCAGGATAAGGTTACTGCATACAGAAGCTTAAACTTAGCATGTTAGAGTGTGATGACTGCTAAAAGAGCCACAGGGTTTTAGATACTATGATGTGATATAAGTCAATAACAAAAGTGTAGGCTATTATCTGCTGAATGGTAAAGTCAAATGTGTTATATTTGTAAGTTACAACTGATATGATATTTTGTACCATTACATGCAAATGATGCACTACTTCTAGATAAAAAAACTAAGGATTAACCATCATACACAGTCCCTAATTTATTTAAAGTACCACATACAGGGGCGGACTGACAACACATGGGGCCCGGGCAATACAAGATTATGGGGCCCCCTTGTGCTCCGCCCATATACAAGTCCCTCCCTCACGCCCCACCTGCATAGACATTCTTGTGTCACAGAAATGTTTTCTCCACATTATTTTTCAAATAGTGGGCCAATTGAATTGCCGGGGAACTGGTGGGCGAATTTCAAAATCTAGACCAATATAGGCAATTTGAAAGTGAGTTAAATGGCAGAATGCATGAAAGACCTCAGACCGGAACCAATACACGTCACACTTCAGACCAGAACCAATACATGGCAGAACTCGGGCAGGAACCAATACACGGCAGATTGGGCAGTTAGAATGACACATACACAGTGACATCTCTGGGATAAGCCATCACACACAGTCTGATCCCTGTGGGATGTCATCCACACACACGCGTTAATGGGCAGCTCCTTCCATGCCAGCACACGTGCTCTGCTTTAGCAGGTGGGTGCAGCTGTGTTAAAGCGGCGACAGTAGTGTCTGTTGGACCCGGGAGGCCGGTGTAATGATCCCCCTCGGGGCCGGGCCGCCTCGGTCCTGCTGGCTCCCATGATGAGTGCTCGGCGTTCCACTGTGGAACGCGGAAGCCGCTCGACTTCCTGGTTGTGACGCGAGCGGCCTGCGTTCCACGCTGGAACGCGGAAGTCACTCGTTCCGGCCGCCGCCTCCTACATCCTGGGGCTATTTAAAGCCCCAGCTGTAGCAGCATGGCGTTCAACAATTGAGCTCTGAACGCCTGCTGACTACTGCACCAGAGATCATCGGACTGTGTCTCCTCACTACAACAGCATCTGCCAGCTGGACCCACACCCTGCACCTCGCTGCTCTGCCACCCCTCAAAACTGCAAGTATCGCTCCACTGGGAGCAGGTCACAAACTGCCAGCTGCTTGAACCATACTATATTGTGCTGCTGTTACTCTGTGATACCGCTGTGGGGAGATTCAAGTATTGTTCGGGAGATCTGTTTAAAAGTATTACTTCGCCACGAAGAGAAGTCCATTATTTGAGCCCTATACTATACATTTGTTGGTGCTAAGAGGAATTAGCCCATTTATTATTACTTATTTACACATTGGCTATGAAGCAAGAGTCTCAAACTCCCCCTTAAGACTGGGAGTGACGCCTGAGACTCACGCCTGAGAAGCCAACTATCCATACACGCCATCACTCCCTCTCCGCAATTGCGCTCCAGTGCGACCGATTAGAGCTGACGTTACAGCCGGGGAACACTGCCCCTGCCACTTTAACACAGCCGCATCTACTAGTTTGGCTGCGGCTCAGCCGAAAACAGCAAAGAGATGACGCACACAGCTGCCTTTCCTTTAGTGGCGACTCTAGGAACAATATATGGGGGGCACATAAGATACTACAGTCAAATCTGGGGGGGGGCACTAATAATTTTCATTGCATGTTGCAACCGCTGGGAGCAGAGAGCTGATTTAATTGCGGATGGCATCTGCGCCCCGCGGTTGTGACATGTAGTCCAACGCCGACCACAATCCTGAATACCGCAACCGCCGGGCACCGATGCCCTCCACAATTAAATCAGCTCTCAGCGCCCGGTATACAGCATGGGCTTATTGGCAACTTTTAGCAAAGGGGCAAGTACAACCCAGAGGCCCATGGTGCAGCAACTTGGCCCCCTTCCCGCTCTGCCTCTTCCCCCGCCCCTGCCTGCCACTTTTGCCATCCATGTAACGGTAGTGTGGGAGGTTAATGGGAGGGGCCGGACAGTGTCAAATTCAGTGTTCTATAATTTTTCTCGATCCTATAAATTTTCTCGACTGTGTCACTTCCAGTGGGGCCGAGTCATCCCAATCAGCTGTTTTCATGACATGCGCACCTGGAAGAGACGTGGCAGAGAAATGTATGGGTTGAGGAAAATTAAAGCACACTGGTAGTGTAGGGATGCCTCGTCAGTGCTGTGCGCATGTACGACTGCTGCGACCTTGGTACTTCTGCCACTAATTCCAAGCTGTAGAGGGACTGCAAATCTCAGCACAACAACAATGTAGAATAATACCACCAGCTATAGAGGACTATAAATCCCAGCAATACATTATACAGAAATGCAGAATACCACCAGCTAAAGAGGAATACATTATACATACATTGAGGGGAATTTATCAAAACTGGAGCAGACAAAATCTGGAGCTGCTGTGCACTGCAACCAATCAGCTTATCTCTGTCATTTTCACACCTTAACTGAACAAACTAAAGAGAGAAGCTGATTGGTTGCCAGATTTTGTCTGCTCCAGTTTTGATAAATTCCCCCCAGTGTATAATGTATTGCTAGGATTTGTCATCCTCTATAGCTGATGGTACATTGCTGTGTATAATATACAGCACAATGTACCATCAGCTATAGAGGACAACAAATCCCACTATCCCAGCAATACATTAAAGAGAACCATGTGGTGGGGGGGGG
>NW_017307685.1:168952-226596 GCF_000935625.1 Nanorana parkeri
AATCGAAAGCCGATAATCGATGATTGAAAACGTTGACAACTTTTTCAATCATCGATTAGTCAATTAGTTGTTGCAGCCCTACTGGGAACATAAAATATATATATATATTTTGAAATACTGACCTGATTCCTGGATCCAACGACAAACGCAGCCTCCCGTCTCCAACGCTGTCAGAAGCTGCAACAGAGCATGCAGGTTACTACTTAAACCGGCGCGCTGTGTGCAGTTTCTGAGAAAGCAGCGAGGGGACGGTGACGGGCCCCCTGATGGCCGCGGGCCCTCGGTCAGTGCCCGACTGCCCGAATGGTCAGTCCGCCCCTGACCACATATAACAATCATAATCTGACATTATTATATCACCACTATAGTCCCTGACTATAATATTTTTTAAATGTAACCAGTGTAAGCACCTAGATATAACTTAGTATCAGCCTCATGCAACCCCCTGCACAGATGCACTCAGACTGTGAGATGAAAGCCAATCAGGTGTACTGTTTGCAAATCTGCTTACAAGCAACATGCTAATAGCACGAGAGAGCAAATGGCTGACCTGATTAGTCCACTGCTGTTCTTTCAATGTCCAGTCCTCAGGTTTGTCAGGGGGAAGAGCTGACACCACCTTAGTCTCCAGTTATAATAGAAAATTGTCATTATCCACCTGGCTGTGCTGTCTGGTTGGGCTGTCTAAATCACAGGACTAAATGTACACAAATGCAAATACTTTGCCAGGTGAAACAGCTACAAGAGAAGTACAGCTGTACATGTGACTGCATAATTCAATTACAGCTGCAGCCAACAGCATTCTTAAAGTAGAGCTACAGCCTCCTATCCCTTACAGCTATGGAACTTGCCATCTTAGCCTCTATTTGGATTACAGCTGCCATGGTGCTGCAGATGTTCTATGAGTTCTATGCACATGTTCTAACATGAGTTCTATCTCAACTGGTGCAATTGTTCAGTTTATAAAATGTATTACCGATGAAAAATGTGCTGCTACCAAAGCCATCAGAAAAGGTTTAGGTTTGAAACATACGGATGATTGGTCTGTGTTTTGTAGTGCTCAGCTTTACTGGTGCTTCTTTTGATCTATATGTAGCATATGGGCCTACATCAATGCCTTGATTGTGCATACATTAGAGCACTGAATGCAAGCAAACATCCACATGTTATTGTATTATATTCATTATGCGCTTGTGGTACCTTGAAGATACTCACATGCACAGGCTACAACATAATGTTCATAATTCATTAACAAATGTGGTCATGGTCGTACCAGAGGCAAATGCCGCCCTAGACAGCCAATTTTGCACCTTTACACACACACAGGCAGTCAGCTCAGTGACACAGAGCCTGTTACACAGGCACAGTGGCTGGGCAAGGAGCTCAGTGACACTGCCTTTGAGTCAGGATTACAAACTTGCACTGAGGTTGGAGTGTCTGGTATGGATATTCTGACCTCAGTGTCACCCCTCAGAGTGCCACCATGAGGGCCTCAATTGGTCTCACTGGTAGCATGGCCCTGAGTGCGGTTATAGAGTATATGCTCCAGTGTCTGAAAATATACCAGCTAAGCTGTTGAATGCCTACCAAAAAATGTATTTATTTTTTCTAATGTTTTGAGCCTACCTGACCATTGTAGGCAATTTTACATGCACACACGTACAAACAAAATCGCATGACCATTTAAAGGCCACCTCTGGGCTCCCCAGGACCCCCTCCCCTTTTTTGCGGCTCTGTCTTATAAGAGCATCTCCTACATCAGAAAAAAAAATCTGCATACTTATCTTTTTTCTAGGTGTCTTTGGCCAGGTTGCCACAGGTCCTTTTCACCCTTTTCTTCTTCCTATTGTGGGTGAATCCTAAATGATACAGGGAGTGATACCACATAATGACATTGTGCTGCCCTCTTCAACATTCCTCCTGTGAGTCCAGGGCAGGGGGGCAGAGCCTTGAAGAGCTGTGCTGATAGGAAGTGGGTTGAATGATGCTGGACATCATTGGCCCAGGAAGAGGAGAGGCAGCTGGAGCAGTGAGTCTGCAGGGGACATTGGCGGAGATCAGGTAAGTATAGCAGCTGAAGCTACTTTTTTGTTTTCAGGGGCTGCCAGGTTAGTCAGAATTTCATAAGGCATCCGAAAAAGACCTAAGCTTTAAGTTTACTGTATGAAAAAACTTTAAACGATAAAAAGCTATAGTGCAGGTTGTGCTAGGGGTATCATGGTGCATTTACCAAATGAGGAAAATGTGCACTAAGCCTAGTAGAGTTCAGGTAACTTCAGTCGTCTCGTCCTGTACATTTTTTTTCCCCCTGGACAGAGCTTCCACGGGTTAAGTAAACATTTTCCTCCTATATTAAATTAACCCCGCTGACTTCATGCCTTTCCTGTAGATTAATGTTCTTCTGACAAGTTCCCTATGTTGGGAGAACATTCATTATTCTTCCATCCACAGTGCAGCTGAGTGCCCTTGAACAACCGCTCAGCTGCTGGACCTGGCAAAAAGAGCAGATAGGTTTTCACTGTACCCTAAAGGTGCCCTGTACCCTAAAGGTGCCCATACACCTTACAACCATCGCAAGACTTTTGTCTTGCGATGGTTGTAATGTCATTAAAAAAACATACGATCTGCCTATCTTGGACAGGCAGATCGTACTTGCAAAATTCACAAGCCCGCCCCGCTGAGGGGCGGGCTTCCGAAGACCGCAATGCTGAACGGGCCATGTGCGCTAGTGCACACCGGCCCGTGAGGCAATTATCTTACGAGCATGCCACAAACCAGCCGAAAATCGTACGATTCTCGGCTGGTTTTCAAATATGTTCGTAAGACAAAAGTCGTGCGACCGTACAGTAGAAACGGTCGCACGCCTTCCACACACCACTTGCGATTAACGTACGATCGCGGGATTTCCCGCGATTATCGAACGATAATCGCAAGGTGTGTGGGCACCTTAATATTACATTCAAGTTGTAAGCTGAACAATTATCTTGTTCATACTGGCTGATCTGAAAACTTAACAAAATATAAGCAAGACATTTTTAGTGTTTCTTATCTTCATATGTTTCTGGATCTGTTAAATGTATAGGTTAAAAATTAAGATAAAAAAGAGCTAATTGCATCATGTGCTTCAGGGACAATTCAGACCTATGCGTTTCAGTAGTATGTAGCAAAACATGTGTTTTTAAAGAGCATTAAATAGCATTCCAACAAACTAAACCAGCAAATACCCAATGTACCTTCATTGCAGTGCACCACAACCAACTTTCTGAGATGAAAAAGAGGGACACCTTCCAGTACAATGTAGTTAGGCCATGCACACACCCCTGTCATGTCCCCAGTTATACAGACCATTAAGAATTTATATGTCACAAATAATAGGTTAAACCCGAAAAACATGACAATTAAGAGGTAAGATAAAGGTTTTAGTGCAGAATAACACTTTTGGTAATTAAATAGTTCATAGTTTTCATAGATATCTGTACATCATACCAAAAAGAAGGACAACCAAGGAGAAAGAACGTCCGAAAAAATGGTGCAGGTCCAATTTTAGGTCTGTTCATAGCCCACTCAAATGAATGGACAGCCTTAACGCAATGCATGTTAACACATGACATACAGTAACTTCCGTTAACATGCCACATTGGACTGCATGGGTCTATAAGAACTCTAACTGTTTCCAGAATTTTTCCTAGATAGCATGCAGAACTTATTTATTACCTAAAACTTTTAAATGGTTTCTGAATGTCCTTCTGGTCTGAATTTAGCAGTAGAGCTAACATGCATTCAAGGTGTCGGCTTCATGTATTCTCAGCTGTGGTCTTAAAGCTTTCAAGCCCTGCAAGAATATATCAGATGTCACATCCCTTTGGTGAAGAGCCTGCCTGTGTGCTGGCAACACTATTAATACTTTACTTTTAAAAAGGTCATGCCTGTTTTAAAATCCACATACCGTATTTGCCGGCGTATAAGACGACTTTTTATACTTAAAAACATCCCCCGAAAATCAGGGGTCGCCTTATACGCCGGGTATACAAAACGTCCCTAATCTGTCAGCCCGCTGGATGTGCGTTAATACTGTATGTACGGTAGCTTCGGCTACATACAGTATAGCACGCTGAGCCAATCACGGCGAGCGATGTACACAACCTCTGCCAATCCGAGCAGGCTTTGTATTCATTAATAGAATACATCGCTTGCCGTGATTGGCTCAGCGGGGTATACTGTAGCCGAAGCTACCATACTGTCATAGACTTGCCTTTCCAAGATTTCTGCAGCAGCAGTGATCTTCTGGGTGCCAGTATTGTGCTTTGCTCAGTGGCTTCCCCTCTGCTCTAAAAATTGTCGCCGGAACTACTACAGTGCTTTACAGTGATCTGCTGGGTCTTGTATGCCGCTCTTCTAAGCGGCTTCCCTTCTTCTCTGAAAATACAGCGGGTTCTTGCCCAGCACCATGACCATTCAGGGTAACGCCTAGTATTTTTATCAATATATGCACAGTGTTCTCTGTTGGAATAAGGGGTGGCTACATAGCAATCGGGAACTCCCAAATACTATTCATGGGTTTCTGAATGGTATTCGGGTCTGTGAGCCGAGGTGTCATATGAAAAGCATTATCACACCTCGGCTCACAGACCTGAATAGCATTCGGAAACTCATGAATAGCACTCGGGAGTTCCCGATTGCTATAACCCGCAAATCCCCACAACCACAGGGTCAGGGTTGTGTTGAAGAGGCCCATGTCCCCATCGGCATGGGGACACCCTCCCAATGCCGAGGGCACGTGGCCTGGTAAGGCGCAGGGAGGGGGGGGCTCGATCGCCCCCCTTTCCTGCCCTGCCGGGCTAGTGCTCGGATCAAGGGTCTGGTAGGACTGTTAGGGGGGACCCCACGTTTTTTCCCCATTTTTTGGGGCTGGGGTTCCCCCTTAAATTCCTACCAGATCTAAAGGGTCTGGTAGGTATTTTGGGGGGAACCCCACGCACTTTTTTTGTGTTTTAACTTGGGGGGGTCCCTCCTAACATTCCTACCAGACGAAATTTCGCCCGGACTACCACTAAAAAGCGAAATTTCGTCCAAAAAACGAAATTTCGACCGGACTACCACTAACGAATTTCGTCCGAATCATAAACATAAACAAATTTAATTTCGGACACAGGGATTTCCAAGGACAAGCCAAAGGTTCAGTACACGGGAAAACTTCCAGGAATTCAGGGTAAATCACAAATGGGGGACTCGGCAACTAGCTTAGGAAAGCGTTGCTCGGGCCACGTGCCGTTCGCTTCCCTAAGTTTAAATAGAGACAGAAAGAGGGAGAATTCACAGGATTGGCCACACGCGGACCCACTGATTGGCTGAGAAGCTGTATAAGAAACAGCAGGAGACGTCAGCCGACGCCTAAGGCCCCGTTCACACTGAGCGATTTATCGCGGGTATTTACCGCGCGATATCGCTCTCCAATGCATCTCAATGGGGCTCTGTCCGTCGCTGTCGCGGGTCGTGTGTCGCTACAGCAGGACCCTTTTTGGAGCGGATTTTGCCGCGATATCGCGCAAAATGCAAATCGCTCAGTGTGAATGGGGCCTAAAGCTGCCAGATAGGTGCAAGTGTGAGCCAGGTTCAGAGCACATGCCTGGAGGACTACAAGCACCAGCACAACCCTGCATGCCTGCAGAACCAGGGGTAAGAGGTATGTATATACTTGTAGAACTACTAGTAACAGCTCAGCTGCAAGTCTGCAGCTGAACTGTGACACTTACATTGGGCCAAACTGGACCAATGTAAGTATTCAGTGGGAGCGTAAAGTAAAGTGTGACTATTGTCAAGGAGAGGGGAGAGCAGTGTGTAAAGTAAAGGTTGACTATTGTCCAGGAGAGGGGAGAGCAGTGTGTAAAGTAAAGGGTGACTATTGTCCAGGAGAGGGGAGAGCAGTGTGTAAAGTAAAGGGTGACTATTGTCCAGGAGTGGGGAGAGCCCTCCCCCAAAAATAAGCCCTTAAAACACAAAACCAAATTAAAACAAGAACAAAAAAGGCTGAAAATGTTGCCAACCACTCTGAAATCCACAGTAATTTAGCACAAAATACCACAGAATAGCACTGTATAGCAATTAGCTCCCCCTACATAGATTGTCAGCTCTCCCTAATCTACTCCAACACTCACACACACTGACAAAAGGCAGCTGGCACATAACAAAGCCCCAATTATTATCCCTTTTAAGCCAGCTCATCTTCGTTCAAAGGCCAGTGCATTATGGTTACATTTGCCTGGCAAGAGTCTCACATTAGATTGCTGGGTCCGTGAACCTTGAACACGCAGGATTCACCATGATCCCATTGTAACAGCGACCCCGAACCTCATCCCAAAAATAAAGAGAAGATTGGTGTCTGGGAGAGGTGGCAGCAGTGTAGGCAGAGACTGATGTATGGGAGAGATGAAGACTAATGAGTGAGATAAATAGGAGACAATTGTCTAGGAAAGGAGATGAGGGGAGCAGTGAGTGAAGTAAAGGGGGCACTGGGGTCTTAAAGAGGTGGGGTGGAGTGTATGCATGGAGAGTGGTATCTGAAAGAGTTGGCAAGATGTGTGTGACTTTGAAGGGGGACTGGTGTACAGGAGATTCCCCTGTATATTTAATAATTTCACATCCCAAGAGCTGCAAATGTAGTGTTTAATGAACCCATATGGCCTAGGCAAATTTCTGACTGTTCAGCTGAAGAAATTAATAAGATTGATGTGTTTTTCTGGCGCACCTTTAAAAACATAAACAAATATTTGACTGTTTATTGTGGGAAGAACCCTGCAGTGGATACGTATCTAATAAACTAGCCATAGTTAAAGACAAATGCTCTTGTTTTAAAAGTAGATCTTTCAGAAATGTTTAGAATATAGATGTAATTATTGGCAAGCCTTTGTTGGAGGCTCCAAGTTTCCTATTCCTCCTGTCAATGACAAGGACAGATGTCTCTTGACACATTCCAGGCCAGCTCATCCCATTGTAGAGGATTTACCAAACATTGTGCTACAAATGTCTCCAAGCACTTGTGCTGACCTTGCACCTTTGTATAGATAATGAGCACACTTAACAGCAATTCATGTACTAAGCCTATCTGACATATATATAATTAAAGCAGGAAGGGTTACAAAGGAACACAAATAAGTACAAGAAGTTAGAAGAAGAAGAATACTGTACCCTCCCGCACCTTAAATAGAAGCACTTTGGTGGCCACGTGGCCAGAACACTAAAAGTGCTGGGAATCTGGTGGTGTTCTAACCTAGGTAAATCAACATAGCCTATAATTCTGTCAAATCAGATTTAGGGCCATTCAGGGATTTGAACTGTCTCAATACTACAGCCTTATTACCATTAAAAAATAAGTAGTTTTTTTTTTTTCTTTTGCAACCATTGCATAAGTGTCAGGCTTATAGGACGTCCTTTCACCTGGTCAGGTCAGTGGTGATAACACGCAAAGACTGTCATCGTATTATGTATTATGTAATTTTACATGAAAGAAAGTTAAAAGCTTTTTTAACTGGCAGTTTTACCCTCGCCATAGTCTTGCGGTGTGTCCATTTTAAGCCACAAGCTCAGGCAGAAGATTGGTCAGCTTCAGTGGGAGCTTTACAACCTACAACATTTTTATGTGACACAAATCACTTACATCCATTACATTACATCATTAAAACCCTTTCTGGATATAGTGGGCCTTTTTTCTAACATGAAAATGCACAAAAGCAGGTAGAAATTATTATAAAAAGGCATACTTGAATTGCTGGTTTGTTTACAATCAGGAGCCGGAGATGGGCTCCCGATCACAGGATCACCATGACAGCCCATCACAGTTATCACATGATCAGGAAGCCCTCCTCTGTCAACCGGAGTTAAATACCTCTTAAAGGAGAACTATGAGGTGAGTGCTTCTCACTCACCTCATAGTTCTAGCCGACCTGTGACAATGAGACTGTCACAGGTCGGCTCAGTAGATCGGGAGGTGAGCGAACATATACTGGCGTTCGCTCACCTCTCGATCCTGTCACGGCTCTCTGCCACAGAAAAGCCCTGACCCCATAGTTCTCCTTTAAACTTGTGGGCTAGAAGGGGCTAATAATAGTAAAATAACAATAAAAGTAGTAAAAATTATAATACAGTATATACTGTATTATGTATATGTGCAGTATATATTGACCCTAGGGTTCGATTTACTATTATTAAAATATTTTAACTTTTGCTATTGTCCACTTTACTCAGTCAATAAAGAAAAACAAAATCTTCAATGAACCTAATTGGCAATGAATAAACATAGTGAAAGTATAAATTAAACTAGGTTTACTACTGTTTACTATTGTGATTGCTGTGATTGGTTCACATCAATCACAACATAGAGAGGCACTCTGATTGGCTCTTTTCATTTTGCCTGTGATCTCCGCTGTCCAATGACAGTGCGGTCACAGGTACTGTGCATGCACACAAGTTGTAAACAGGAGGACATTTTTTAAACATCCGCTAATAACAGCAACCTCAACCATCTATTGTAGTAAAATACTTATTTCATATGTTCCTCCTAGTGGCCATAATGCAGTATTTTCATATTACATTCAACCTGAAAATACAATATGCTAATAACATTAATTTTTGCCTGCATTTGCTGATAAAATCATATGTTGTTTTTTTTAAAATACAAACAGGCACATATTTACAATGGTTTCTTTGTGGTTTGTGCCATTTCCCATATTGTTTCTTAAAACATTTCTGTATGTCAGTAACTAATATATATATATATATAAGACCTGTTCAATTAAGTTGAATGCAGTACTTTTTTTGCAGTGCAACATGGTACATACCGGTACAACCACAGTGCACCGTGCACAGGCTGCAGAACTGCATTAAAAGTCACTTTTGACATTTCAAAAAAGTTCAAACAAAAAAGCAAACATGTCTGTGAAGGTTCTCATTCATCCAGGCCATGGTATATCTGTTAAAAATAAGTCAAGGCAACTGGACTTGCTGTATTGTTCTTAAAGACGTTTCACTGGACATCCAACCAGCTTTCTCAATTCAGAATTACTTGTACAAAAAATTATCTGGGAATAAATATGGTGAATGTCGCTCTAATCCACATAATCTGTTAGTCACAACCAGGTGTTGGTTGTTGTCAATTATGCAAATACAATCAACACCTGGTTGTGACTAACAGATTATGTGGATTAGAGCGACATTCACCATATTTAAAACAGCAAAAGGTTTTCCTGGCACACTCACAAGCTAGCATGTAAAAAAAAACGTGTCTCACACTAAGGTTAAAAACAGTGGTTTGGATACACGTCTTCTGCAGAAAATGTGACCGCCGCACAGCCGCGCCAAGGCACCTCTTATAGTGCGGTCCTAACTCTAAACTACTGTATCAGAGTCTCCATCTTGGAGCACATGGGGCAGAAGATAAAATTGGGTGCAGGTTTGTCAGGAGGAAGCCCAACCCCCCTTAAAGGCACAGAGACGCACAAGGGATCCCACACATCACAATGGCAGCTGAGACCCCCCATGCATCACTGCACCAAATCAGTTTTGCTGTTTTACTGTTTAAAGCCCATTCCGTGTGCACCTTGCTGTAAAGCTGGTGACGAATTGATGAGTGCGTTTGTCATCTGTTTTGATTCACCATATTTATTCCCAGATAATTTTTTCTACAAGTCATTCTGAATTGAGAAAGCTGGTCGGATGTCCAGTGAAACGTCTTCAAGAAAAATACAGCAAGTCCAGTTGCCTTGACTTATTTTTTACAGATAAAAAAGTAAACAGTGCGACATGCTGGGAACAGTTCAACAGCACAGAGTAAATTCTGATTGTGTACTGTGGGTCAATTTATAAATGTTTTCACACAAGATTCACACAACCTTTTCCCAGGATTTACACATTTTCCAAGTTAATCTAATTATACATTTTGAGTGAAACTTGTGTAAATCTTGGCTGAAAAGATTTCTAAACAGACTGGCAGTTTTACATTTATAAATGTATCTTTTTTTGAAGAAAAAACAAAAAGTACATCCTGTAAGTGTCCACAAGTTTTTCATGTGAGCATTTTTGTTTATTGTGTGGCAGTATTATTCATGCCCCTAAAGAGAACTACAGCTAAGGAATGCTTGTTACTGTGCCACAGATAAAGTGTATGCCAAGACAAAATTAAAAACATAATTAACATTGGCAGGATACAGTAAATCTGCAATACATGCATACTGCCTTGTGTTTTATACCATTAAAGACCTTGCAGTTACAGAAAAATACCTGTTGATCTGCGGAAATACACTTTGGGCTTTAACCCTTTTCGTTGCTGACGAAGCTGCCGCCAGATTTCTTCCAGGGGCCAGTGAAAAATGCCCTCCCTCCCAACACCCCATGCCTTGCATCCTGGGCTCCGCTGCCCCTCCTGTGGGCCTGGGACTGGCATCACGGGTGTTGCCGATCTCCTCCCCGTTAAATGGAGCCGGAAGCCATTCTGATTGCATCACTTACAGCTCCTCAGCTGTCATTCCCCAGCTAGAGAAGCCAGGGAAGAAGCTATTCAAGCACAATCTGTGCTCGAATAGCTTCTTTGCAGTGGAAAGGTGTCACTAGGGGTCTAATAGACCCCCAATGACACCTTAAAGAGAACCTGTCACCACCTAATATGCAGATTTTGCAGGAAAAGTTGGCATTTGCATCTTCTAATAGTTTTGACATGTAGCTATCACTGGAAGTAACCTCTGCGTATGCATTTTTTATTATATCATCTAAAAAAACTTTTTGTGATAGGTTTACTGTAAATGTTAAAGTAGAACTGAAGCCCAAACTGGTTTTTAGTTTTGGATAGAGTAATGGAGGGTTATAACCCCTGTCAACTTTTTTGTCATTTGTGTCCCATTGGGGAGGCTTACCTTCACTTCCTGTCTGACAGTAACAACAGGAAGTGGGAAGAAATCCCTTCAAAGTGAGGGAAATCCCTGATGGTGAGAAGGTTCACCCAAACTGGTGTCCCCATTGGAAGATTTCTCATCTATTCCTGTTCTGGTGACAGTCCCATTTTCTTTCAGTGATAACAGTCACCAGGACAAATAGAGGGGGTGAATCTCTATATCGGGGACACAGACAGCAATAAAAACTGCAATAAATATTCTATACAAAACATAAATGAATGACCACAGCATACATTTATAGTTAAGGTGGGCAAACTGTGGCCCTCCAGCAGTGGTGCAACTACAAATCCCATGAGGCATTGCCAGACTCTGACAGCCACAGGTATAACTTCCAGAGGCAGATGCATGATAGCATTTGTAGTTTCACCACAGTTGGAAGGCCGGTGTTTGTCCACCCCTGATGTAAAGGAACCCTGCGAGAATGAAAATATAAGAGGTACATTTGCTAAATTATTTAACAGTACCGGCTGCGATCTTGACTGAGGTACTGAGTTGGAAAAGGAATGCAGTCATTGAAGTCTGAATTTCTGCATGTTTTTTCCAAGTCATTGATTGTCAAGCCAGTATAAGGAAGCCCTGGAACTTGCACACTTCAAAGGAAGTATACCATGGCATGGCTGCTCCCACATTTCCATTACCACACAAGTTCAGTCCTAATGGAAAGAAAACCCATTTCCCTTGGGAATTATTTGCAGACCTACAGGTAACAGCAGTAAAAGGCCACTTTTTGCAGGCAGTCCATAGGACCAAAGAATAAGATTCTTGATGCATAATATGGTATATTATTTGTAACATGTAATGTGGGGTAACTACTAATTTCAATGTACTTTTTGCTCAGCTCTGAAAAGCAGTGTCTAGATATTTATTGCAAAATTAAACAGCACCATCTAGTGTATGACAGTAGGATTGCCAGCACCAGTAAAAAAATGATCATGCAAGGCCATGGTAGTAACGTGCTACTACTGAAGGGGTGGGAAACTCTGGCCCTCCAGCTGTTTTGGAGCTACAAGTCCCATGAGGCATTGCAAGGCTAACAGTTACAGTCATGACTCCCAGAGGCCAAGCCATGTTGAGATTTGTAGTTAAAGCACAGCTGGAAGGCCAAAGTTGGCAATCCCTGTGCATGCTTTTCTCCCTCATCTGCTCTAAAGTAGCACTGTGAGAGAATAAAACTTTTCCTGGCCAGTTCCTAATTATGCGGCTGTTTTTGAGTGAAAATCTCTCTCATCTTCAGTAATAAATCTGTTGTAGAACTTTGCTAACCGTCCCAGTTGCTACCCAGGAATACAGACACCCAGGACTGTAAACCAATCATGGAGACTTTACTGAAGGAGCAGAAGCCTGATTAACTAATTGCTAATTGTGTTGCTAATTTGCTTGATAAATGCCTCCCCCCCAGTCTGCTTATGCACAGGGATACATTCTTGTAGAAGAAGAAGTTAATGAATAAGCATTTACTTGAAGATAAAAAATAAAACAAAGGAGGAAGGCCTCATATGGAATTGGCTATTGTCAATTTTCTGAATTCTGTGACCTTCAAATATACGTCTACTTATAAATCTATCATGACAAATAATGCAATTTAAATAAGATAAGATACTCTAGCCCAAGTTAAACTCAATGACTGGATGCTTTAAAACAGGGATAGACAACCTTGGCCAGCATTTCTCAACTTTTTGTTGGCACCCTTTAAAAATATGGCAAATTTCAAGGCACCCAAGTCTAAAATGTAATAAAAAATAAATGTAAAACACTATGTGTGGCCCATCCAAAATTCATATCAGACCCTTGTCCTAGATAGGGGTCTGGTATGGATTATAAGAGGGACCCCACATAATGAATCCATCTCTGGAACCCACATTCCATAAATTATCATTAAAATGGCATGAAGTTGTTCCAAAAATTTACAGCACCTCTGTGGAAGCCAGAACGCACGCCAGGGTGCACCGGCAAACTGGTTGAGAAAGGCTGAATTAGGCACTCCAGCTGTTGTTGAACTACAAGTCCCATGAGGCATTGCAAGAATCTGACAGCCATAGGCATGACTCCCAGAGTGATGATGTAGTTTCAAAACAGCTGGAATGTCAAGGTTGCCTACTCCTGCTCTAAAATCAACCAAAAAAGAACAATTAGCAAAATAGGAAAACAAATCAATCTAAACCTAATGCCTTCTGTGTAAATAAATGAAATAATACACTGTATAAATTCAGTATAAATCTTTGACCCCCATGAAACAGACAATGTTGATCCATTAGTCACTAAATATAGTGGGGCATGCCTTTCTGCCCTGTCCCCACCCATTGCTCATCTTAAGCTTCTCTCTACTGCCATCCAGTAAATGGTCTGCTTGAGCCAGTTTGACTCTTTTTTTTTTACTGGTTTAGGACTGTTAAGCATTATAAACATACACATTAACCTAAATATGGTTTAATTATAATAATTAGAGATATACTGTAGGATGGGTTCAAAGTTTTAACGTTTTTCCTGCTTTTATTTCCCTTCATTTATTTCATTGACTGGGGCCTTCTTTCTGAATTACCAGCTGCCCTCTTGCACTATACAAACTTCTGCTATGTACCAATGGCTTGTTCTTGGGGTCAGTGGCAGGTTCAGATCACTAAGTAATCCACAGTATTGACATATGAAACCATGTGCTTCTATAACCTAGGAAATGCACAGGAGTTGACTCATGGAACCATTTATTTATTTAATATGTTTATTCTGTCACTGGTTAGGTTGGCACAAATCAGAAAGCCTAGCAAAGATATAACCTCTGACCCACTGCCATCTGTAGTTACATTTGAGATTATTCAGTAAGTCATCATAAAGACCAGTAACAGTGTACAAATTGCAAGAACCCAGAGCAAACAACCAGATTTTACTTTTCTGACCCCAGGAAACATAATCTGATTGCTTGCTTTTGGTTACTGCATATTGCACATTATCAGTATTTTGTACTGCTTTGTTAAATGACCCCAAAATATACTAAAACATTCCAGATTCATACTAAATATTACTAACTACAATTAGTACGCCCTCTATATGAACTAATTCACTATGTCAATGAAGGGTGCAGGCAACTAATGACCTGTGAATTATATGGTGCTGATAAGAATGCAAAACAGAAATTAAACCTACTTGTTACCAAGCACATTGTATATATACTACTCCAAAACCTCCAGTGGTAGCAAATGCCATGCTAGCTAACGTAATGTGTATTGTGCCCTTGCTTCCTAGGGACTCAGAATTATATTTGCAAATGGATCAAGGATTATATTTCGACTCAGTGCCTCAGGCTATGTGGGAACCACTCTGCGAATTTATGCTGAAAGCTATGAAAAAGATCCAAGCAAGCACAATAGGGAGCCACAGGTAAATGGTCTTTGTTTTTACCGCTGTAATAAACTATAACATATAATATCATTTATAATGCTAATATAGCTCATTTATGATGGACACATTTAGTACTATGGTTTTAAATGATTTCAAATTAGCATTTCCAAAGGCATTCAAAGTTTGTATTCAACACCCACAAATACCTAGAGTCATGGTAGGATTCTTTGCCTATTACAGGTCTGCTGTGTGACCGGACCAGAAAATGTCTTTGAAAATAAGCTGCCTAGACCAGCTTTTTACTTTTTCCAACATTTTTTCATATGCTGAGACATAGTACAGCCTATAAACTTGTTGATGATTTACTAACTTGTGAAATGAAGTAAAGCGTTGCTCATTTCAAACATTTTAAAAATTAAGCTCCTCCTTCAGATGAATGGATGTTTAACTTGAAAATAGGTTCCCCCATATAACATGAATCAGAATCGGGTCAAACCTCCTCTCAGATTCAAAAAGATAAAATTATCTTTTCTTCCTCCATAGCCTGAAAAACCCAGGGATTTTGCTTTTGCTCTTACCATTGGTATAGAGTACCAGCCTAGCTCCATAAACTTTACCCACAAATCTATACAGTGTGTTGGATATGTGGCAACCAACCAACCAGCCATGCTCCTACCCATATTTTGTAAGTGTCCACTTTTGCAAAATGTTTTGTCTGCAGTTAAATCAATCATTACCAACAGATATAGATTTAGGAGATGGCCCAGCAGCATTCCCCCTACACTCTAACCATCTGTCTAGGGGTGCATACAAACTGTCCTTTGTTACCCACCTCTTAAATGGCATTCCACTATATTGAAGATTGACCTCTCCCCCACCATTTTCTCATTGGTGTTCCAAAGATTGGGAAACCTGATGCATGGAGGACCCTACTTCTTCTCCTCAACACCCATTAAAATTTATAGAACAATGTGATTTTAATAGCACCAATTCTGATTCTCTGAAGAATACCTACATCTCCTCATGGAGTGACCACACTAATCCACTCCCATGATCCCTTTCTCTGTATTGTCTAAGAACATACTTTCATCTATTACCCACACTAGAAGCAACCTACCTTTAGAGCATACATTAGGCAAAATCCTAACCCCCCTTTCTTCTTTACCACCCTTCATCCTTCACCCCTGTATTCTGTACCCTATCCACCCTCTTGCATCCCCACTCTACCCCCTCCTTTTCCTCCCCTTTTTTCCTTTTTTCCCTCTTGGGTGCAAAAGCTGTTTTAGTTAGCCAATAGAGTCTGGGTCATGCTGACTCTTCTGCCCACCCACCAACTGTCACTTACAGTTTGGAGCCACGTCTACTGCTCACCAACCACCATATTTATTGTACAGTGAGCTGTTCGGCTATTCACTTCAGGCTTGTACGGCTAATTCCAGCCGTACATCGACTGAAATCAGCCATACATCGGCTGGCTTTGGCTGCACTTCGGTCAGCCGAACATACTCTGCAGAAGAACTTCAACTCAGCCGATCCAAGCTCTGAAGCTCCGGGACCTGCTAGAGTCTTCTAGCAGGTCCCGGCCAATGAATAACAACTGGGCGGAGCCCGCGGTTTAATGACAGTTCAGCATCCCCAGGTCATTTGGGGATGCTGATCTGTCATTACAACTGGGCGAAGCCAGCTGTGAGATCACAGCTGGCTCTGACCAAGTGTCATTTGCAAGGCGTTTGGGCCCTGCTTCGGCTGTCACTTCAGCATATGCCTTCAGCTTGGCTGAGCCACTCGGCCGACTTCGGGAGCTGTACGGGCTATAGTGAATAGCATGTACAGCAGCCCTTTGGTTCGACTGAACCGAAGGGCTCCCGCAACCGAAGCTAGCCGAAGGATTAGCTGGAGCTACGGCTGATCCTTCGGCTAGCTTTGTGAACCCCCTAAATGTTTTAGTGTGTCCCTAATAACCACAATAGTGTAAAATCCAACGATTTTCATCACTACACAGTAGGCCAAATCTAGAGTCTTGCTAGAGTCCTGCTAGAGTCTTCTAGCAGGTCCCGGCCAATGAATAACAACTGGGCGGAGCCGGCGGTTTAATGACAGTTCAGCATCCCCAGGTCATTTGGGGACGCTGATCTGTCATTACAACTGGGCGAAGCCAGCTGTGAGATCACGGCTGGCTCTGCCCAAGTGTCATTTGCAAGGCGTTTGGGCCCCGCTTCGGCTGTCACTTCAGCATATGCCTTCAGCTTGGCTGAGCCACTCGGCCAACTTCGGGAGCTGTACGGGCTATAGTGAATAGCCCGTACAGCAGCCGTTTGGTTCGACTGAACCGAAGGGCACCCGCAAACCGAAGCTAGCCGAAGGATTACCTGGATTTTCATCACTACACAGTAGGCCGAATCTATTAAAACATGAAATCGTCCTTTTTTTCTATAGCTTGTTAGTGTTTACAAAAGGCTATAAAACTGTCAACATCCTTCTTTCAATAGCTTAGTTTAACAATCCTTTTTTCTATAATAATGACTGCAAGATACAAGGGACAGAGCTTGTACAGAGGGTGTCATAATTTAGAGTTACCTAGGGCAGCACAATATCTAAATACAGCCCTAACACGTGGCCCCCGAATATCAATTTCAAACCTCTGTTGACAATATTCTTTTATGCTGATTTTGTCTTGTAGACTCAGCGCCGAAAAGCAATTCACGGGTAAGGGGGCTGAATCAAAGATTGGCTAAAACTCATTGATGCAAATACATACCTGCTAATTACTTTCCAAAAAAAACAATGTCACAAAGATGACTAGATAAGTTCATGTGACATGACAGAATGTTCCCTTACTAAGCCATCTGTAGAGCGAGTGCAGTTCAATGCAGTCTGAAAAACTAAATACGTGAGGATGTTTTGTACATGAACACAATGCACACGCACTGGAACATCCTTGAGTAATTGTTACAGCTGACGCCACTTATGGAATCATTAGGAAAATATAGTTATTCATTACCGGCTGCCTTGTTCAATCAATGATTTCCAGAAGCCATGCAACTAGGATGTATGACCTTCTATGAGAACAGTACAGGCTTAATTCTTGTTACAAAAATTACTTACTGACACACAGCAGCATCGAAAAGAACTAATCAATTCATTGTGGTGTCTGACGTGAATATGATGTTGTAGTTCTCAGTGAGCTTATGAACCATAACCACAATTCAAATACGTTGAGGTTAATAATAAGTGAAGGGAAGGAGAAATGGAGGTGTTGTCTGTTACATCCAATCAGATTCCTGAATAAGGGTTAATTGCTATTTTTGGACCTTCACATTTTCTTCCTATAGCAAGGGGAAAGGAAATACAATGCACTCTTCATCAACTGTATACCTAAAGTACAATTAAACACACTTTTTTGCATATATTTACTGCTAGCTTCCCTAAGGTGATTCCAGTAAATCTACCTGGAAAATCAGGATGTAAGTAGGCTGTTTTCAGCTTTGTCTATACATAGTTACAGCATTATATCTATCATAGTGTGTTTGTCTTTGGAGTTTCAAGGGTACAGTTCTTATTTTTTGCATATGTAATGTTGGTGAATTTCAAAACACCAGTTGGGTCTACCATGTCCACCCTTCCTGCAACTCATACATTGACAGTCTGCTTGCCATTTTCCTTTTTGCTTTAAAAATTACAGAAATCATACAGCATCTATACCTAAGGAGCCCTTTGGACTTTTCTTATGGACATATTTGTTTTGCTTTTGCATTACATTACATAAATGGTAATAAATTAACCGTGTTTTATCGGCGAAAACAACTTGTTATGTTGTAGCTATGGTTTTACAGCTGTGAGAGTCAAGCGTTTGACTTGCTGCACCCTAAGTAGTTTCACAGATACAACCCTTTGCAAAGCCTAGTGAAAAATGTAGTAATTACATTGATGGCATATTATTTGAATGCACTGCTATCAATCACTTTCAGCTTCATAGACATTTTACTGTCAGCAATATTGTAAACTGAAAGAGAGTGCGCTGACTATTTAAACATTTAAATTATGAAATAAACATTTTAAGACTTGCACTCACATCTCTAACACTTTTGACTGTAAGGGTCTATTTTTAAAAAACATTTGCATAGCTAAAACAGCATGTTCTTTGTTCTGTGTGAAAAAAACAACTGTTAGGAGACAAAATCTAATGTTCTTAGGCTATTTTGTCTTCTGGCCGATTGTTCTTCAAATATGATGGACAGTAGTAAAAATAGGTTAATTCATATAGAGCATAGAGTGAATGGGGGGAAATACTGCCACATTATGGCCACTAGATGGAGCTGAGGACAATGGCAAACAAACACACCCTAACAAAGGGTTTTTCACAAAGAAGCCGAAGTATATAGTCGTAGGTTCGGCTAATCCTTCAGCTCACTTGGGCCGCCGGAGCCCTTTGGTTCAGTCCAACCGAAGGTCTGTTGTACGGGCTATTCACAATAGCCTGCACAGCAACTGAAGGCAGCCAAAGCATATACATTCGGCTCCGCTGAGCCAAAGAAACGGCTGAAACAGACTGTTCTCCCTGCAAAATGTAAACAAATAGTAAAAAAAACAGTGCGGGGTCCCCCTCTCTTTTAGGTCTAGAAGGAATGTTACCAGGGACCCCCCCCCCCCTTTAAAAATGTAAGAAAAAAGTGTGTGAGGTTCCCCCCAAAAGTCCTACCAGACCCTTTAGGTCTGGTAGGAATTTTAAGGGGTAACCCCACCACCAAAAAAAGAGAAAAAAAGTGTGGGGTCCCCCTAAAATTCCATACCAGGCCACATGACCTTGGCATTGGGAGGGTGCCTTTCCAGGGGTCCCCCTATGCTGATGGAGGCATTGGCGTTCCTTAAATACAAGGAATGTAACAAAAAATGCAAACTAGTAATCCGGGAAGCTAAAATAGAATGCGAAAAGCATATCGCCGCAGATAGTAAAAAAAAAACTAAATTCTACCAATATATTAACAGTAAAAAGGTAAGAAAGGAGCAGATAGGCCCAATAAATGACTAAAAAGCTAAAGGCCACCACCTAAAGTTGGTGGAGAAAAAATTCCAGCACAATGGGCGAAGAGAATTCTTTACAGTAAGAGCGGTTAAGGTCTGGAACTCACTGCCATCGGCAGTGATTTCAGCCAAGAGTGTAGATTTGTTCAAGAAACGTTTGGACAATTTCTTGAGGGACCGTAATATCCAGGGATACCAGTATCCCTAAGAATGAGATGATGCGTGGACCTATATGGGTTGGACTTGATGGACGTATGTCTTTATTCAACCCCAAATACTATGTAACTATGTAACTACCTGTATGTAACTATGTCCTATTCTTCACAACCCTAACCTGGTGGTTGTGGGGGTCTGTGGGAAGGGTGGCTCATTTGCAACATCTAACATCGGTACAAACTACCGATGTTAGACTGACCGGCCTATAGTTCCCTGGTTGGCATCTAGCCCTCTTTTTGAATGAGTAAGGTGTACTTGTACCCCTATTCATTTACTAAAGGGTTTATAAAAATGTAAGTAAAGAAACCAGACTTTTAGAAGAAATCCTTTAATTGAAAAAAAAAAACACAACAAAGGTTTTTGACTATTCCCTTCATTAAAAAAAAATAAAATTCCAAAAGATGATCCAACAAAGTAATCCAAGGTCAATCACCTCGTCCAGCTATGTCCACGCCAATGCAAATAAAATAAATAAATTTGAAAAATGGCCCCCGGCAGACCCGACCGCACATTTTGCTGGCACCTGTCAAATCGCTATAGCAAGGTCCTGGCCAAATGATAAATGGGCGGAATCAGCCATGATGTCAAGACTGGCTCCACCCTTTTGTGGTCATGTAATGACAGGTCACTGTCCTCAAATGACCTGAGGGGTCCCTGGGGGACCCCTGGAAAAGCACCCTCCCAATGCTGAGGCCTGGAATGGCGCAGGGAGGGGTGGCCCGCTTAATGGCCCCCTCCCTTCCCGCCCAGCCAGGCCATTGCTCAGATTAAGGGTCTGCTTGGATAATTTTAGGAGGGAACCCCAGGTTTTTTCCCCATTTTTTGGGGGTGGGGTCCCCCCTTAAAATTCCTACCAGACCTAAAGGGCCTGGCATGACTTTTGGGTGGAACCCCATGCATTTTTTTTATGTTTAACTTGGGGGGGGGGGGGCGACCTAAAGGGTCAGGTATGAAAAAGAAGGAAAACCCCACACTTTTTTTTTCTTTTGTCTAAATTTTTTTTTTTAATGTTTACTACCTCTGAGGTAGCGAACAGAATAACAGAGCCGATTGCTGCTCAGCGGCATTCAGCTATTCACTCACTGCTGTTCGGCCCCTATGTAAATAGGGGCGAACAGCAGAAAATTAACTGCCAGACATCCAGATGTTGGAGCGGCTGGGTCAAATATGTTCTTCACTTCGGCTCAGCTGAACATGATGAGCATATTTGGCTGAACCAAAGTGAGCTGAAGTCAGCCGATGAAATCAGCCTTACTAGGCTGAAGTGAAAATCCGAACGGGGTTCGGCTCAGTTACTCACTCGGCTGCCTTCGGCAGGTTATCCAATAACTCCCTTAGTAAGATACAATGTGACAATTCAAGAGAAGGCTGGAGGAGCAAAGGTTACATTTATTTGTAATTCCCTCCAGGACTCTCTAGAATTGTCACATTGTATCTCATGTATTTCTTTAGCCGCTGATTTTATCTTTCTACACTGCAATTAAACTATGTATTGGGTTATAATTTAAATATGATGTCTCTTGTTTCCATAGATAAACATTTAAATAATATGGCAGAATTTCCAGTTTTTGGTTTGTATGGATACAAATATTTCAGACTTTAATCATGTGCATAAAAAATGCTATTATAAAGCATTAAAGTATATCTAAAGCTACGTTTTAAACAAACTAAGGAATGGTTAATAGCCTTGTCGGGATTGTTTTTGCAGTCTATGCACTATTGGCAAGATTTCCTTTTACTTCCTGTCCCAGAGACACAGCAGGAAGTAAGAGGAAATCTATCCAAATATGCAGCCGATAACCACATCTGTCAATTAGAATTATCATTTTTTTGGAGCCATGTAAGGGGAGGAGGGTAAAATATTTCAGGAATACAGGCAAAAAAGCAAACAAGATAACTGACTACACTTATAATTTAGTTACACCATCTGTATTCATAAAAGCAATAAGCACTGGCCGTTGTCATACAACATGAATAATATGTTACAGAACAGAAAACTTGCCAAAATGTGGATAATTTAGTCTTATGCCAAAGGTCTGAACTCATCTGCAGTATAAGATAAGAATAGATAAAGACCATGAGCAGAAATAAATGTCATCGTTGAGACATATAATTACACTCTTGTCTGACTTATAACAATTGTAAGCCAGGTATCATGAATGTTGGCAAGAAAACGAAATGTCCTTTAATATCCGGCAGATGATACAGCTGGCTCGTGTTATTATATCTTATCGTGGAATGGCTAAAAGCTTTTGATGAAGTGATGTGAATTCTGAATGACGATCATAAGATTAGAGAATTAACTACAATTTTATTATGTTTTAGTGCTTGTTAGAATCTGTTAAATGTCAGTAACAGTTTTATATATTGCATGTGAATAGCTTTTTAGGTGTTTGCTTAATTGCATCACCAATATAAATGTTTGGCGATGCAGGAGAGGTAAGTATCTCTATGCTTCTAGGGATGCCATTTTTAAAGCCCAGTGGTACTTTTGTTAACTATTTTCACAGACTGCAAATTTCAGCTTAACATTGGACAAAATACAGTCACTCCTTTGGCCAGCTTGATTCTGGTACATCTGAACCACCACTGTTTTACTTTTTTTTCAGCATCCTGCTGTGTCTTCTAGCCATGCGGCCACATGCTGCTCTTCACCTTCAGACAGTTACACTCTAACCCATTGGCTTTTCTCCCCAAGACTACATGTTGTATGGAAGTTGCTTGTAGTAAAAGTGAAAACCAACACTGTACACATTACAGATAAAAACTATGCTTTATGCTATGTAAAAACAAAATATTATGCAGCTATACCCACAATCAGGGCAGTTACATGCACCCACTGTCTCCCAGCTCAGGAAGGGACATCAACGCTCCATTAATAAAGAGAAATAGCACAAAACACTGGCTAATGGTGGCTTTGGTCTTTACTGCTGCCAACCACTTAAAGTGACTGTTGATTAATCAAAAATGCTTAAAAAATAACATACCTACACAGAAGCATAGGAATACTAACCTTCCCAGCTGTCTGGGCCAAAGAAAAATGCTCTGTTGCAGAGTCATACCTGGGTGAGGTCTGTTCTGAAACCAACACTTCCAGGAGCATCAATCTACTGTGCGCTGATAACAGAGCAATTAAAAAGCCACCAGCTGAAAGATTATGTTGAACACACAGACACTTTATATAGTTAATTACATATGGAGCTTTTTGTTCTATTGCTACATTTTTATATGTTTATTGTTGTCTTCTTTTGTTTTAAAAAAAATTTGATATTGCAGTTCTGCCACTAGGTGACTCACTACTTTGAGACCAAGGCCGTATGTGTACTCATTGTGAGACACATGCCGTATGGAGATATTCTGTGCCTCAATAAACTACACTGATGTTATACACTGCAATGCCTGACAGCAGTCATAAGCAAGTGTATCTAAACACCTCCAGCTGACCACTACCGTCTTCTGCAATTATGTGGAGGTTGGTGGGAGGAATCATTCAGCATCACGGGGGGACACAGGAGATTGACACTCACTGAAGTCATGGTTTTAGAAGAGACTTCACCACTAAAAGTCTGCAACAGTTTTATATATTGCATGTAATTAGCTTTTTAAGCATTTGCTTAATTGCATCACCAATATAAATGTTTGGCGATGCAGGAGAGGTAAGTATCTCTATGTTTCTGTGCAGGTACGTCATTTTTAAAGCCCAGTTGTATTTTTGTTAGCCATTTTCGCAGACTACACATTTCAGCTTGACAACCAACGAGATACAGTTGCTCCCTTGGCCAACCTGATTCTGGTACACCTGAACCAACACTGCTTTACTCTTTCAGCATCCTGCTGTGTTTTCCAGCCATGCAGCCACATGCGGTTCTCACCAGAAGGACCCCCACATGTGAAATAGTCCTTCCTATTAAAGTCACATGTTACAACCTTTGTAAGGAAGAACTCTAATCCACCTTTCAGAAAGAGTGGGTGGTTTTAGAAAGTGTTGGAAAGGCACAGGAAAAAGTAGGCTATCCCAGGTTTTCTCAACCAAGGATCTGGGAGAAGTTCCCAGGAGTGACTGAGAGATTCGGTCACCAGCACACCTAAATCTTCATCACCAAAATCATAAGAAAAACGACATTTTGGGACAATGCAGGGTCCCTTCATTAGGCAATGTGATAACATGCGCATAATTCAAAGCAAATATAAATACACCACTTTGTATTATGCGCTTGTTATAACATTGCCTGATGAAGGTACCCTGCGTGGTCCCAAAACGTCACCTTTTTCCTGTGATTTCATGATCAACCAACGTCAATAAAGCACCCACCGAGAGACAACAGGATATACAGGACATACTGCTTAGGTGTGTGATGGGATATCTGCACAGTTCCCAGGATTTTCACCACAATTCACTGTTGCAATGTATATACATCCCCCAAAAGTCAAACAGTGTGTTTTATTGAAAACCACCGGACACATTGATATCACCCCCAACGTTCTTCTGAAGCTCTGGTTCATGACGCCATCGAACATAGTGACGAAGGTTGAGAGGAACACTTGAGTCAGGTGCGCAGGATGGCAGGACACTAGGTAAGTACAGTACTGCAGCATGATTTTTTTTAAATTACTAAATACCTGAATGACCAAGTAATAGGCAAGGTCTGCCATGCTAGTTTCTGTTTTGGCATTTAATTTGGATGATTTTACTTGTTTAGGTCGATGCAGCAGCAAACATGTTAAATTGTGATTTCTGTTCCTGACACACTTGGCTTTAATTACACATTTTAGTGCTAGTAATATATGAATAATAAGTCATTTATTGCGTGCTGGTTGTACTAATCTGTACTGAAATGCAACCTTTGACCTGTTGATATATAAGTGTTTTATGCTGTAAAGGCAAATACTTTATTGCCTGGGGCTCTGGCTCCTATATAGGGGGTCGTACCAATGGAATTGTACCATATGTCATATCTTTCCTGTACATGGAAAACAAGGGAGCACATCTTGTATGTTATTGTACACTTCATATTTTTTTGTTTTGAGCCATAGCCTGTATATGGTTGTAATCCACACAAGAGTATTATCTATAGAAAATACATGGTAAATAAATAAACTGTTGACTATGCATGAGAAGAAAATCTACCAACATTTGGCACCTATATGTCATTTATGGATTATACAGTACAACTGTGACGTGATAGCATAAGTTTTATTGTTATTTCTACAGATATTTTGGTTCTATCTAATCTACAGCTCACTTATCACAGTAATGTACTGTGAGCTGTAGATCAGAAAAATATTTCCGGACTTCCTCGAGATCCTTGAACTTTCATTCAAGCATTTCTGCAAGGTGAAAAGGTTGGACTGTCCAGAAGGACACTTGTATATTGATAATTACAATATACAAGTGTTTTTAGAGACTAAGATATCCAAGATATCCCGAATGCTATTTGAGCCACTTAACCAATACAATAATACCTCATATTCAAATTACATTTAATGCTGGACTGGATGGCAGCCTAACTGTTGAAAGGGCATCCCTTGTTCAAATTATATTTATTTTAAGATATCTCTTAAAAGTTAAGATGTTTTGTATCCATAGCTGCCATATTTGATCAAATTTGGCTTGTTTGTCTTTAGTTGTGGATTGAAACTGCTGAGAAGAATCACCCACTGGCTTCTTAAATATCAGACACATTTGGATTGTGAGATTTTCTTTTAGTAGTGTATTGCCTATCCTAGAAGGTCAGAACTATGGAATTGCTCTCCTACATCTCAGTTCCCCACGTCCTTGTTTATCTGAGGTTATTGTGAGGAATGCACATTGACTATTTGGTTTTGTTATGATCACAGTCGGTTTTTGGATAAAGGGGGTGAATCATAGAACCTCTGTCAGGTCTTAAATGCAATCTATGTTTTAGACAAGTATGGAGAAAGTATGTAATCATTCCAGGAGTGCCAGGTAGCTTCATATTTAGCAGAATGATCCCACAAGGAGTGTGTCAACTCCTCCATCAAGCAGATATGGGCAATCCTGGTTATCCATTCTTTTATAGTGATAGAGCTGGTGCTTGCTGACTGGCTGCTCAGGCAACCAGTGATATCACATAGAGACAGGAAGAGGGTCCTCAGCCCTGTATAAGCTTCTAGTTGTGATTTGAGCTTAGACTAACTCTCTTCAATCTTTATGGCTCATTCAAGGGAGTGAATGAACTATGTGCAGTAGGTGTGGCTGACATTAATCAATTGAGAATTTGATACGCATGAGATATGTCATAAAACTCCAACTTTTATAGAGTGTACCCCTGATGTTTAGCTCCTCTTCCACTGCCACCAATTCCTCCGCCGCCATTACTAGCAATTTCCAGCTGTCAAAATGACAGCCAGAACCACTCCTGGGTACAATGACACTTATATATAATCTGTAAGTGCCAGTGTATTCATGTATTGTTACAGTGTAGTTACTATTTTATTCATATACAGATCAAGTGTGTAAAACCTTATAAGTAAAAAAAAGAAAAAATGTATTCCTATTTAACCCCTTATTAACCATTTACTAATCCTAATCAGCACCAATGAACCCCATCTCCCGATTTGCCTGCTGGCAGGTTTCAATTTTTTTTTTTACTAATAATATTTATATTTTTGTTTATTTTCATTCATTTTTTTTTTCAGTGTTGCATAAAAAATATCAGCAAAATTGAAAAAAAATACCTTTTTCATTTGCACTTATCTAATAACTTTGCAATGCTTTTTTACCAGAAACTTCATTTTAGTGTCAATTTAAGTTAAACAAATAATGGAATAAAATGTAACCATTTTATTTACAGGGAAACTACTTTTTTAAAACTAACACTTTTGTTTATAGATTACATTGAAAATAAAATAATTATTTTTGAAAGACAGCACTGTCAAAAGAAAGTTTAGTTTGTCCACAAAAAACAATGTATGACAAAGGTATCGCTGAATAAACAGGCCCATTGTTGCTGTGACCTGCATGGACAAGTCAGGTTCACTTTAGGCTGGCTTGTACTTAGAAAGAAGCAGTCGATGGTTATGTACTTGAATAAGACACAATATTATTGTTGATCTTTTCTTTTCTTAGGCTGTTCTGGGTCCTCTTATAGCTATTGCTTTGAAGCTTTCCCAGATTCATGAGAGGACTGGTCGGAAAGGACCTACTGTTATCACTTGAACACATCCTACAGAAATCATCTAGGGCCAAAGACAAGAGTATGTGAATGGGAGAGATTATTACGGTTTTGTTACATAACCTACATTATTTTGCTGTATATGCCTATTGCCTGAAGAAATTATAATCAAGTTTCATGTTCCACATAGTTATTATATGAAGGAAATCCTGTACTTTTTAGTCAGAAAATATTGGACCTTATAAAACGTATAAGTGTTATTCAAAGCTGTCAAACAGAATTTAGCTGTGATTCTTTCCTGGGATAAGTAAGAGAGGAAATGGAAAATGCTACCGTTCCCAATAGCATTACCATACTTTTTATACATAAGGTTCAATTATGGCTACAATAACGGTAAACACCTGTTTGTTATTACTGGGTGAAGGAATAGGTCTTGTAATGTTTTAAGTCACTTTTTCACTTTTGTTCAGAAAAGATCCATGTAGTATCAATGTTTGGACACTTAACACAAACATGCTATTAACATGTTGGATGACACACCAGCCAACAACTGGGAAATAAATACACAGCACAGTCATGCACATTACTGTATTTAATGTTTGTACCACTGTGATAAATTGCTGTCTTTACTATGTTTTAAGCTGATCAATTCCTTTATCTTTCAAATGAAAAAAGTGAAGACACTTTGAAGTTTCATATAAAAGGCACCTGTTCATAAATGTAATGCTTCAAATGGAATTTTGCCTGCTGACAATACCTCCTCAAGTGGGTGGTAATGTGCTGTATATATTGAAAAAAACATTTAATGGTGGTGAACATGTTTAAATTGATTGTCATTTTAATAAAGTATGATGTTTGAAAATGTCCATTGTTTAAATTCCTGTTACTCAACAGTTTATTTGTGTTTAGGACCTGTTTCATACAAGTCTATGGGTATGCAAAACCTGTTTGAAGCAGGTCAAATGTATGTCAGAACTCCGCCCATTTGTTTTCATTTGGCCGGGACCTACAGGAAAGTTTGACAGGTGCTGGACAAATGTCAATAGTTGGGTGGAGCTAACGGTGATGTCACCGCTAGCTCTGACCAATTCGGCAGCTTTGTGAATAATCCCCTAAATTATCTTAAAAGCATTTCAAACTGATGTCAAACCAATGACATTGATACAAGCCCAAATCCCATCGATACAGGCCAAGCAGTTTAGGGTGAAAACGTTCATTGACAATCAGCACCTATGCTAATCAGCATCTTCTGCATAAATCTTTACTTGTTGCAAAACTGGAATTAATACAGCAAAAGAGCATAATGTATAACGCAGCACCTTAGAAAACAAATCACAATTCATCTTAACTGACTAAATGAATTTCATCCGATCCTTGATCACCCAGCCAAAATTCAGTGTGTGGCCCTGGCTGACTCCTCCCATCCAACATCTTTCATTAAAAATTGTACTCCGGGGGGCATCCAATCAGATGCAGGCACTATTCAGATTTTTGACAGCTGGCGGGGCCTACTGTCAGAACACTATACAGTAGCTGCAGTGGAAGATCCACACTAAATAGCATGGAGGGAAGAATTTATGAGATTTTTTCCTTTCAGCCAGTAGGCTGAAAAAAAAACAATCTATAGATATATGACTGACCTTAGTAAAGAGCATTGTGATTGAACCCAAAACAACCGATCGGTTTGTAGCTATCACTTCTAGGTCTAGGTCCAGGTTGAAAAGAAAGAGCCAGGATTGGACTAGTTGGTACAGAAAACACAATTTTAATTTCTCTTTATTTTTGATCATTCTGCCTAAAGGTAATAAATTGTTTATAGGTGAAGCATGGTGGACTGAGTCAGTCCCAGGTGTCTTATAGTGAGATCTCCCTGGAGTTTTGGGTGGTCCAGCTCCTCTTCTTACGTTTTTCATAATTTACAATAGACAAATCCAACAGGCAAAGTGGGAGCCCATTATAATGGACACAGCAAGTGTGCAAACCTGGGAACTTAGCACTAGGGATAAGCTCAGGTTTGGAGCAATCCCGGCCAGAACCCGAGTTTTTCTGAACCCGGAAGCTACATGTGGCCACCCGCCCAATCAGCAGCAGGCATGGTCATTTAGCTTGTGCTGACATAATTGATTTTATATAACCATGTGGCCAGATTGGGTCAATTAAATGAATTCCTTGCTGCAGCTGGTTAGGACGAGGAAGAAAGAGCTTCCTTCTGTGTTCAGGGAAGCTCGGGTTCATCCTTACTTAGCACAGAGATCTCACCAATAGAATTCCCCAAGACATATAAGAAATTGTCACATTGGTTAACTCTTCAGCCTCTACCGAAAACTGAACTATCAACATTGGAAGGACCGATCCTTTAACAGGCTGCCCCATGTGTACAATGGTGGATTAGAAAGTGGCTGTGTAAATGGATCTTGCCAGATCTCACACATTAAAATCTGACTGTACAATCTCTTTTTGATCTGCCAACTACTAAAGAAGAGCAAATTGATTAAATAGATGAGCTAGGTCCTCATATTACAGGGGTGGGCAACTACAGCCCTTCAGTTATTTTGGAACTTCAAGTCCCATGAGGAATTGCAAGACTCACAGTTACAGGTATGACTCCCAGAGGCTTGATGGGATTTGTTATTAAAACACAGCTGGAGGGCAGGAGTTTCCTACCCCCTCACATTACATCATTTTGGTAAATCTAATGTTGGATTGTCACATTGTATTGTCTATGTTGACCCTAAAGCCAGTGGTGTATTTAGGTTTTGTGCTGCCCTAGGCAAGACTACACTCGGGCATCCCCGCAACCTAAATTTGCCCCACCCTTTCCTGCATAAGACATTTTTCGTAACCTGTCAGTTGCTGGATACAGCGTGTACGCCCGCCACAGACCCTGCATAGCCCACCTGAGACCCTGCATAGCCCACCATAGATCACGCATAGCCCAACTGAAACCTTGTAGAGCCCACCACAGACCCCGCATAGCTCACCACAGACCCCGCATAGCCCACCACATAACTTGCATAGCCCACCACAGACCCTGCAGAGGCCACCTGGGAATAGTAATTTTGTCACACACATGTGCTCCTCCACTAAACTGAAGACCCCCTAGCCAGCCTCCGGGTCATCCTTCCATCAGACAATGGAGTATGGGCAGCCCTGAGCCGCCCGCAGCTCTGTTGGCCGGGCTGCATCTCACTCAGCCTCGGCCCTGCCCCGCCTCCGGTCCATCCTCGACCCCTCCTCCACCTGGCAGCTCTCTTAGGTAAATTAGGCAGCCAAGGTCGCACAGATTTGGGGGCGGCTTATTCCCGCCCCCCTTGCAAAGTGCCGCCCAAGGCAAACGTCTTGTTTGCCCTTCGGTGAATACGTCCCTGCCTAAGGCCCCAGTCAGGGAAGCTGATTTGAACAGTCCTTTGCGAGATCTCACTCACCTTTACAGTATGAAACTCTGTTCTCCAAGGAGTAAAAAAAAAGAGGAAGGGCAGTCTGCTTCAGGGTCTGGAAGATGTCGAATGTACGATCGATTCAGGGTGGAGAGTAGATCTGACTGGTCCTGGACTCCGCTGGTGACCAAGACATCATTGTGGAAAGCATTGTGCAGGTCCGGCTCTTCCAGGATACTTTGTCGCCTCTCCTTGTCTATCAGCTTGGCGCCTGTGCATGAAGCTGCATCACCCGAGGAGAGCTACTGAACAGTCAGCTCTTGTACTGAGCCAGCAGAGAATCCACACTCATTCTAGGAAAGACAATAGAGACAGAAGATCTTTAGGCATGTAACCAATGCTATGTCAACAAGACATTTCTAGACCAGAGGCGCCCTATATATATAGTATGCTTGCACATGATTGGATGGTGACAAGGTGCTTTGGCAGGCCCCCGCCCCACGGCAAGGTACCATCTCTATGCTGAGGGCATGTGGCCTGGTATGCTTCTGGGGGAAAACGCGATCACTGCCTCCCCCTTTTTTTGGCCAGGCTGCATACTCAGATAAAAGTCTGGTATGGATTTGAAGGGTGGGGGGCACCATTTGTTTCTTATTTTTTGCATGGGATAATCCCTAAAAATCCACAAAAGACCTAAACAATTTCTTAACAAACAAGCACTGCCATTTTCTCACACCGTATATGACAAAAATTGAACCTTAGATTGGTTGCTGCTGGCAACACGTACCTATACATGTTCTTTACATTTGGAAGGGAACATAAGGCCTAGTACATGAAATGTCTACTAAAGACAAACACCCTTGTTGCCTATAGCAAACAATCACTTTCTCACCTGTTTCATAACTTGACCTGTAAAATAGACAGCAGGTGGCTCAGTGGTTGCTACGGGCAACAAGCAACTTTTACCATTAACATGTTTATGTGAGAAGCCCATAAACTAGAAGGGATTCAAAGGACTACAGATTAATTAGAGAGAAGAACAAAGCTTCACTAAGGGAAGAAGTTAAAGTCATTCCATGCAACCAGCAAGACAAGCAGCTCCCCAGAAACGGTACTGGCCCCTGATGAGCTCACCTCGGCTGAAGTGAGAAACTGCCCAGGGTCTTCAGGGCCTTGCAGCACTGATGAGCCCCCCTCGGCTGAGATGAGCTTCTGCTCCGAGCCTTCATGGCCTTGAAGCCCTGACCAGCTCACCTCGGCTGAGGTGAGCAACTGCCCAGGGCCTTGCAGCCCTGACGAGCTCACCTCGGCTGAGGTGGGTGACTGCCCAGGGCCTTCAGGGCCTTGCAGCCCTGACCAGCTCACCTCAGTGACAGTGAGCGACTGTCTTGGACCACCAGATAGGATGACCACCGAATATGACATCACAACCAATCTATCAGGCTTCAAATTGCACCATCTACTTGGAGCAGGAAGCTTTGGAAAGGTAAGCGCACATTTACTCACCTATAACCAGGATTGGGAGCTCAACCCACAAGTCAAATTTTCCTCTGACAAGCAGCAAATATGTACCAGCCTTGAGAAATTACTAACGCTACTGGTGGACCAAATTACCACCTGCTAGCCTCTGAAACACAATTCCCTGGTGTCCTCTGCCATCGTGTTACATTGTTACATATTTACATAGTTGATAAGGTTGAAAAAAATTGCAGCATGACCCTATACAATGGCTGCAGCAGGTGGAAGGCGTTGTGAACACTAAAGGGGATAGATCTCCCTGCCAAAGATATAAGAAGAAAGTCTATCATTGAATCCAACAGCCTTTACCTAAAATTCATTTTGATTCAAAGCCAATGCTAGTTCTACCCTGCCCCAGTCCTGAACACCTTTCCTTTCCCTAACACACCACTGACTTTTATCTTCTCTCTCATTCAGGTTGTTCTGGCAACCCACGGGAAGAGCCAGCAGAAGGTGGTGATCAAGTCCGTCATTAAGACCTATGATGATTATGACATTCAAACAGAGCGGTATGTGCTGGAGATGGCGGCAGGGTGCCCATTCCTTACCTTGCTATACACCATTTTCCAGACTCGCATCTCCGCCTGTTTTGTCATGGAATATGTCTGCGGAGGCAATCTGCTTCATTTTATGGCAGACTATTCCCCTCTCGACAATGACAACATCAAGTAAGTCTCATAGCTAAGGTTAGAATAGAAGAGAAAGCAAACTTTATAAGATATTTAGTCCAAACGAAGCCTCACTATTTATTACTGTAATACAATCAGGTTGCATATACAGTAATACATGTGCTTCTCTCTGTTGTTCTTTTATATACTTAGTACTGCAGGGCATTTAACACAAATAACCCTTGCAGTGGGGCTACCCCTGCACTGCAAAGGTTAAGTGCTCGTTTTGGTCTTGGGCCAAAACTAACAGATATATACTCACCCGGTGGGACTGTTAATGTGAAGGAACAAGATTCCTATCCCTGCCTCCTTGTGTCCCCACCCCCCATTATGTTTCCATATGAATTTAATTTATTTAAAATGTAGTTTCTTCTAAAGCTAAACACTCTCTCTTTCATAGATTCATCACGGCCGAAACATCACGTGGTCTGGAGTACCTTCATAGCTGTGGCATACTCCATAGGTAATTCTTTTGTATCATAGTTTCACAGACCAAGTGCATCGCAGTGAAATGTGTGCTGGGATGAGATTTGGGAGAGGCACCTATATGCATGGGTACCCATTTTCTTCCCACTTTTCCACCACCTGATACAGGAAGCGAGTGGAAAACTTATCCCACTAGCAGACACTTATAATTGAAATATCAGCTGTAGGTAAAGTGATCCTTTAAGTCTGCTCCACATGACACATGCCAGGGGATGCATCTCACACTCTTTCTCTTTGCAGGGACATCAAGATGGACAACATCCTGATGGATGGCAATGGGCATGTCTTCCATTGCCGATTATGGCCTGGCAATCGTCAACTTGTACGACGATGAGTTTGCCACAGACGTAGCTGGAACCAAAGGGTACATGGCCCCAGAGGTATGTCAAGTTCTTCCAACCTATAACAAGACACCATCTAACCAGTATTTTGCAAGTCATTCGCTATCCTCCTGATACCTGTAAAATTAACATATTAGATGTACACATGAAACTGATCAGCACAATGTAAATTACCTTGTCATTGAACGGTTATCAGTTCAAAACCTTGCTACACTTCCTAGTTTGTTAGTTTATAGGTCAGTGGGGGGGGAGTCATTAAATGTGCAGGTCCTGCCTCCTGCTTACCTGTTCAGCACATTGGTTGTGCTTTATTTCCCCTACCTTTTAATAGCGCTCATAGTCCCAAAATGCCAACAGAGGGCCATGCACTTTTTTAAAGCTTTCTATAGGCTTCCTTGACTTGCTCTGGTAGAATTACATTTCTAGACTGACCAATATACTAACTGGTGTCTCTTCCACTTCCACTTAGGCCATTTAGGTGTAGGACCAGTGATGAATACAGGAGAGAGATGAACTTCACCTATCCTGTTTACCCTCCTGATATGGACCCAGACATGGAGGACTTCATAAAAGGAGTAAGTAGAATAACACATTGTGTGATTCTGATCAGCCACAGGAAAGGCTTTTGGGCCTACTGCTGCTACTTTAGCGGTATGATGTATGTTTGCTGCCGAGTCTGGTTGTCAGCTGGATTGTTGGGTAGATTGGCTTCTCATGGTCATGGTGAAGATCCAGTTACTCAACAAGGGTAACAGTTTAGCAATAAAATTCCCCCCTCCCTCCAAAGCCCCCCAGCACACATCATAAACTTCCTCCCTCCCTCCAAAGCCCCCCAGCACACATCATAAACTCCCCCTTCCCTCCCAAGCCCCCCAGCACACATAATATACTTCCTCCCAAACCCCCCAGCACACATAATATACTTCATCCCAAGCCTCCCAGCACACATAATAACCGGAGCTCAGAACTGACAGAGCTCCGGCCAGAGCTGACAGTGTGTAACCCCCTAAGTCTAAAATCTAGCACTTGCTGTGGACCTCCGCAGCCTTCCCCTGAGCCGCAAGTGCCTGTAAACAGGCCACCTGAGGGTGCACATAGCCCACCTGAGAGCCCGCATAGCCCACCTGAGAGCCCGCATAGCCCACCTGAGCGCCTTCATATCCCACCTGAACGCTCGCATAACGCCCACATGAGGGTCCGCACAGCCGACTTGAGGGCCCACAGAGTTCATCTGAGAGTCCACATAGCCCACCTGAGAGCCCCTATAGCCCGCAGAGTCCACCTGAAAGCCTGCACAGCCATGGTGAGAGCCCGCACAGGCCATTTGAGGTTATGGATATATCATGCTGGCACCCCCGAACAACACAGAGTATGTAGCTTCATGTTATTTTGTATTGCTGCATAATGAATTGCTGGGATTTGTAGTCCTCTACAGGGCGTCTCCTTACTCCCTCCCCTGGCTGTCTCTTCTTGCTCTTTCTCCTTGCTGCCTCTCCTTGATCTCTCCTCTATCTTCTCCCAACAAAAAGAAAATGCCACGTACGGTGCAAGAGTGTTCAGGTTTCACTTAAAGAAAAGGTGGCAACCCTAGCATGCAGGTCAAAAGGGCAGCTGTAAAAATTTCTTCCGTAAACGTTTTAACCCCTTCATGACTGAGGCCTTTTTCCCATTTTTTGCACCCATGTTATATTCCAAATTTTAGGCCTGAAAATTACTTAAAACCCCCAAACATTATATATTTTCTGAATGCCAAGACGCTATAGAATAAAATGGTGGTAGTTGCAAATTTTTATGTTGCGCAATATTAGCGCAACTCCTTATTAAACCCCAGAATTTAGTGACAAATTTAATTAAATGCCCCAGAACACATTAAAATACCCATTTTTTTAATAGGTAAGAACACGGTGTAAGTATACTACTGCATGCTCTAATGGTCTTTTCTTGGTGATGTTTGTTTGGCTCAGAGTTGGGAGTAGGTTCAATTATCACATTAATGTTTCAGATTCGGCCTAAAGAGATGCTGGGGTATGGGCAGCCCTCTAATCACCATAAAGCATGTTATCTAATGTTAATATTCCTATTCACATGTCAATGGTGATATCTATTAGCCTGTGTTCTCAAAAAGGAGCTTAACCGAGGGTTGGAGTACAAGTAAGACTTAGGGGTCTATTCAGAAAGCTGCCGAGGGCAGCCGAGTGAATGACCGATCAGAAGTGAAGTGAGCCGAACACTGTTCGGCTATTCACTTCAGGCTGGTACGGCTGATTTCAACCGTATATCGGCTGAAATCAGCCGTACATCGGCTTGCTTCGTGTGGCTTCGGATCAGCCGAACATGCTCAGCATGTTCGGCTGACCCGAAGTGCAGAAGGAGTTCGACTCAGCCGATCCAACATCTGGATCGGCTGAGCCGAACCTCCGGCAGGCTTCACACTGCTGTTCGGGCTATTCTGAAAGATCCCGAACAGCAGTGAGAGAATAGCCGAAGCTACGGCCAGATCCTTCGGCAGCTTTGTGAATAGACCCCTTAATTTCTTAAAAGGGATGAGCAGTGGTGGAACTCTTCATAGCGACCCAGGCCTAGGCTATGGGGCCCGGGGCACAGGGGATGAGGAACAAATGGGTCCCCCTGATGCCTCCTAAACCCCCTGCTGGCTGTCACTGGTGGTTGTGAGGAGGAACGCGCAGCTGTCCAGATCACTGGCAACCTGTTAGTGATCTGTGCAGCGGCGCGTTCCTCCTCACAACCGCTGCTGAGTCAGTCGGCGGCGGCAGCGAAGGAGGAGGCGGGGCCCGGCGGCGGTGGTGGAGGAAGAAGAGGCCAGGCCAAGCGACAGTGAAGAAGGCAGGGCCCGCCAGTGACTGAGGAGGAAGCGGGGCCCGGCGGTAGAGAAGGCTAACATCGGGCCGCGGTTTTTTCACCAGATTGAAAAAAGTGTCACCTCACCTTGTGGGTATTTTAATGTTCAAAATGCTTTAAAAAAGGTCATATCTCATAACTCCTGTCCCATGATTTATCATACAGTATGGAGGAGTTCTGATAATTGGGTCTCTGTATGGTATTTCTGGTTCTATTAGCTGTAGAGTGCCAGAGTTAGGACTCTGTGGATAGCAGAACAATACCTGGAACCAGAACCATCACTGGTGACAATGTAGCATGGAGCCATTCAGGAAGCCGGGCACTGTGTAATAACTCGCTGCCCGGCTGATTGGCCAGAAAGCCGGCTTCATGTTTCCTCCAGGAGTGGTGAGTCATTACATGCCGCCCGGCTTCCTTAATGGAACTTCTGCTATCGGTATTCGGTATCCGTGAGTACGGAAAAGAAATATCGATACTCAATACTGAAAAAACGGTATCATGCATCCCTAATTGTAATAGCTGAGTGGTAAGGGAGTTCAATCTTACATTTATAAAATGGGGACACATTAGTGGTATGAGTATGAGACAATTGTTATGTACAGTACGTAGAGAGCTGTGCACGCCCTTGTTAGATTGCTGCTGCTTTGCACGTTCTGCATACTCTACTGAATTAAATTAATGTAATCAGTTTGTAGATACAGTAGGTTAGTTTCACCTAAGAAATTATCAAGATAGATTTTGTGCTTCAAAGCTACATTTTATAGCCACCATTCTAACTGCAGGTATTGTAATTTAGATTATCACTGTTACAAGAATGAGGGTCATTCATCTTTTTTCCAGTGGGTCATTTTAAACTCTGATTACCTTCCAATAAAATAAAATTTAGCATTAGCTTGGCATAGATTTAAATGTTTACTTTGGGGGGAAAGTATTGTGTATTTCTAATGAGTACATTTTTAAATATAATTGAGGTGTTTAGTAAAGTTGTAGTAGTAAGTTGGAGTAGTAATAGCGTCAGATAGTTATAGCAACATAATGGTCATAGGAAATAATGTGTGATAGTGCTAGGGTACAGTACAGCTGTGAAGAATGATAGCTGGTACAATGGTGGATATGAAGCATGATAGTACTGGGACCTAGGGAAGTTGTGATTGCAGAGTGAAAGTGTTAGCTGGTTGCAATAATGAAGTGGATATAAAAGTCAGTTCCAGTCACCAGGCTCCTAGCTTCTGACCAAGTTGCAAAGACATGACGCGTAAGGCGGAGCGTCTGGTGACATTATCATACAGGTGCCAATAGAAGAGGTCGGTCTGAGGTGCAGGGAGAGGGATAGATGGTTTTATGAATTGCACTACACATGTCTATCGCTGTGTGCGCAAGTGAGAGCAATAATTTTGGAGCTAATATTTACACCTATCTCTAAAGTGATGATCTATGGTGGCTTTTAAATCATCATCATGGACAATTTGGAGTACTGAATTTTGTTGTCATTTCATGGACACACGCTATTTTTAACCCGGGCCTGTTGAGTATTTATTTACTTGTCGTAATGTCATCTTTTATATTTTAGGAAAAAAATGGGTATTATACTGTGTTTTGGGCCACTACAATTAACTTAAGTGCATATTTTACAAAATTTGGGGATTTGATAAAGAGTTGTGCTAATATTGTGCAACGTAAAATTTTGCGACTTCCACTATTTTATTCTACAGGGTATTGGCTTTCAGGAAATACATAATATTTAGGGGTTTTAGGTAATTTTCAGGTCTAAAATGTGGATTATAGCAGGTGTGCAAAAAGGCCTTGGCAGCAAAAGGGTTAACATAGGGGCTACTGGAACGCCAGGTCCAGGATCACCACTGAAAAAACGCCCGGTCACCCCGGATTGCCTTGTGAGTCATATTGTTGCCCCCCCCGTGCGATCTTGGCCTTTTACAACTCCCTAGCACCCCCCCAACTACAGACTCCCTCACGTGTGTGCCAAGTGGGTGGCAGACCCCATTATTATTATTATTACTAGGGATGCACCAATATATCCGCCACCAAAACATATCGGCACCAAATGGCACTTTTGACATAATGCTGAAAGTGCCATTTTTTGGCCGATACAGCATTGCATTCCTGCTTTCTCTCCTCACCGCTGGGCGCTGCTCTGTGTCCCAGCGGGGAGGAAAGAAACTGTCACAGGCAGCCGAGCGATGTGAGCGGCCGACGTCTCTCCTCCCCGTATCGCTCAGCCTCCTGTCACAGATCAGGAGAGCGGTGTTGGGGCGGAGACAGCCAGTGCTGTCACAGCAGGCTGAGCTTCGCTTGCTCAGCCTCTTGTGACAGCGTGTCAGGAAGGAGAGCGGTACAAACACTCAGCGATCAGTGATCGCTGAGTGTTTGTACATAATTGAGGACATGGTATGTTTACTATATCTTCAATTATGAATTAATGGGAAGTGATCTACATCACTTCCTGTTCATTCATAATTGTGGTTATAGTAAATACACTATGTTCTCATGTTATGAATGAACAGGAACACTCAGTATAGAGGATTCCTGTTCATTTATAACAGGGGCTGCAGAAAAAGAGATTGAGGACTCTGTGTCCTCAATCTCTTTGTCTATTTTAACAAGAAAATATCAGGGGTGTGTTTAGACCCCTAATATTTCCCCCAAAGCCCCTAACAATAAAGTAAAAAATAGAAATATTTAACAAAAAATAAATAAAAATAAATAAATATAAAAAATTAAAAAGTTTATAAAAAATAAAATATTTTTAAAATGTTGAAAAAGTTAAAATAAAAACATTTTTGCTTTCGGCCTGACATTTTTTTTTTATTTTGCACCTCTAATTATTACTATTATTATACAGTACTTACATAGCATCAACTTAAAGTGACACTAAACTCAGGAGTTAAAGCTTCAAAATACATTTAAGTACTTTAACTAATAAATTAGTGAAATTAGCAAACTATAGTGAGATTTTAGTCCATCACAGGAGCAAGCTTGGAACTGTGGCACTTTACAACACACACAGGGATCATGGGGAACACAAGTAGCCACCCTCAAGAAGGAAGGACAGTGTCAATAGGAATTCAGAGATGATTTGATGATCTACAGACTATTAGTTTCTTATAACACTTCTGGCTCCTATCAAGCATGACTTTGACCAACTCCTGTAAGCAATGCTATTTCCAAAGCAGAGCACACCTCTGCAGCATCTTGTTTAATGACATAATCAACATGTATTCTGCTAGCTGCAACCCAAGCTCATGACACATGCCTAATATATAGAAATGTAAGATTACAGAGTGCAGCCATTAAAGTGATTTTTTCTTTTTAATTCACAATTTTCCAGCCTGCCTTCAAATCCTACACGCGGAAATAACACAATGTGAACTACCAATAAATGCTACTGTCCGGTTTTGCTAGCAGCAACCATTGCTTATTCATGAGCATGTTCAATTTTACCAAAGAATGCACTGGGTTTAGTATTACAACTTCTCTATCCAATCTAACTCTATTCTTTCCATACATTTACATTCTCCAATCACTATTTTCATAAATCAAACATTGTGCTGTTTACATTTTATACTACGGCATTACCGCTGATAAATTGTGATAACAATAGCATCTTCAGACCCATGATAGAAAGGGCTCCCCCTCCTTTTATGTTCATTGGTGAAAGTAGAATTTTGGCAACATATATGAGGAATATTCAATCCAATTTGGGGATTCCCCTTTTATCTTTTGCAGTCGGTTGGGTATAACTCTGCTGTAAAAAGAATATGTCATCCTGCATGAAAATGAAGAGCAAAGGGAGTGGGGACATGTGGTTTGAGCATCACCCAAGGCACACCCAAGTTTATTTACCACTAAGCATGAATGAATAATTGATGCAGTACAGTTTTTGGTCTATGTACTCTTTTTTTTTGCATTTGCAGTGGATTTGTACCTTTTTACTCTATATACCTTATTTTCTATGTTTTCTTATATATGCATTACATTTTTAATGAATGCTATTCTTAAGCATTTACGATTTTTCCATTGCAAAAATATTCTGCAGTGACATAAAAAGAGTGAGGTTTAAAAGTAAAACTAAATACCATACCTGTCTATTGTCTCAATATGTACTTGCTGCTGGCTATGAATTCGTCTGATCATGTTTTGGAAAAGACTCTTGTGGTTGGCCTCATGATAAGTGCTCCAAAAGATCCCAATCAGTAGAATCAGAAAGCCTAATGGCATGAGGGTGTATGCCACAACTGTTTCATGTCTACAGTCACACGAGTAGCTAGAGGATACAAAAAACGCTCCAAGGCACACAAGACAGAAGCCCAACGCAAGGAGCGAGAATCGGAGCATTGTGTACACATTCATTTTGATCATCATGATTGGTTGCTAAACAGCAGTCTACTGCTCCCTCTCATCCAGTATCTTTATATAGCACAATGAGACCTGCCCTTTGGATAATGATTGATGAAAGCTATACGTGTGATATTAATTAACCTTGCTAAAGTTGTATTCCAAGTTATACTCCCTGAGGCTTCACAACTAAAAACACATCCACAAGCAGTGTTCAAGTATTACACAACCACTTGTTTTGAAAAGTGACATAAACATACCTGCATTTAAATTGTAATAACAGGAAGCAAGCTGTTTCCTTATAACATAAAGTTTAATTCTGCAAAACAACTATAGTTACTTGTTCAGTTTATGAAGCTATAACGCTATTCATTTGTGATCCTATAGGCAGCTTGTAGCAAAGGTCTAGGTAAGTAAAGGTAAACCTAGGGAGTTGTTTAAATTAATAGCAAAGTCAACTAGAAAAGCAAAGTACATTTCCCTTCTCCATTTATGGTTTGTGAAGACTGGTGATAGCAGATTCTGGTTGCTATGTGTAACTGCTAATCATTTCCTTTATACACTATATTATTTAAAAAGCTCATTAATATTTGTCACACAGGCAGGTACATTAGCCAGTGGTGCTTTGCTCAGTGCTGTTTAGCCTGCACTGTTAACAGACTCCGCATCACTGAAGAGGCTCAGCCACTGTGCTGCCTGTGTGACAGGTGCAGTGGCCAAGCAGGAAGCTCAATAATGCAGTATGGTTACTCCAGCTGAAATTTCACCCTTTACTGTGTCTCCATCAGTGCCGTCTTAGTTGGCCTTATTGATGGCATGGCCTTATGTGTGTTCCTGCATGGCATGCAGACACATACGAGGATCAACAGATTACCAGCAAAACAGATTAGGGTGGAATATTGCAATTCAGCTATGCCTACATGCCAATTCCAGAATGAATGATTAGTCCCACATTGCCAATCTGCGCTCCCACCTCAACACCATTACGTACAATGCTGGACCAGTGAGCCTGCATGGTACAAAACTCCTGATGTACAATGCAGGGCCTGCCCACTTTCTGAAGTGATCCAAGAATTGTGTCAGCTGTCAGGGGCACCCAGAAGTTCAAGTTCAATTTAAAGGCTGACCAAAGATTAGCTTTAAGTCTTAAACAATTATGCAAATCAAGCTTTAGGTTTAAATTATCATTGGAAATAGGGTTACCAGCTTTTCTTCAAGTGAAATCCGAACACTGTAGTGCCTCAATTTTTTTTTTTTGGGGGGGGGGGGAAAAATAAAGAGGAGAGAGCGAGGTGAGGCAGCCAGGAGAAAGAGCAAGAAGAGACACGCAGGGGAGGGACCATCTATAGAGGACTAGAGCAATACAATATACAGCAATACAAAATAATATGAAGCTACATACTCTGTGTTGTTCTGGGTTGGCACCCTGATGTCTCCAGGTGGCCTGTGCGGGCTCTCAGGGGTATGTGCGGGCTCTCAGATGGGCTGTGCACACTCTCAGGTGGGCTGTGCACCTCTCAGGAGTACTGTGCATACTCTTAGGTGGGCTATGCATTTCTCAGGTGTACTGTGCACACTCAGAGGTGGGCTATGTGGCTCTCAGGTGGGCTTTGCAGCTCTCAGATGGACTGTCATAGACCCACACGGTTCAGAGCTCCGTGTCAGAGGGTTCGGTCCGTTCGTGACATCACGGTCGACTCCTCCCCCCGGCCGTAGCTACTCCTTAAAAGCACAGCTGAGCCACTCACTCGGCGTACTATCGTTCTGGATCGTCGAGCGAGTGACTCTCTGTACTGAAACAGAGACTGTATTACTGCACGAAGTAATAGCCTTGTTCCATCGCTGCCTCCCACCATTACCAAACGAACCTGTCCTAGGTCCATCCTGAAGCCGTACCAACAACTCATCTTGAATAGTGATACCATCCACAGTTGTTCCCTGCTGTCTACAGAGAGTTCAATCAAACGCAAGTAAAGGGATAATTCCCAGCTGTTACTACTACTCACTAAGCTGGTTGTGCTGTAGTGGGATTCAGGAGGGAGCTACACAGATTCAAACCTCCTGTCTCCTTTCATACACTACTAAAATTGAGTTGATGAACTGTGCAAGGAAACAAGTTGGTTATAATATGACTGTTGCACCAATTACTTAGAACCGTATTGCTGGATTGATGTATTGTGAGAGGTGTTTCACAACTGCTGGTTGCTCTCACTTCCATAAACTGCATTGCTGATTCATAGAACTGTGTCTAGAGAGATATCCTGTTCCAATCTCCCAAATTCACATGCGGGTTCACTTCATCCTATTAGTAGCCATTTCTCAAACCATTGCAACTACAGACAAACAAATTACGTATCAAGTAACCAATTGTATTGCTTATACTCCTACCCCAAATCCAATCTAGCTGTAGGAAGATCCTACTCACCGGTTACATATGCAGATCTACTTCCAACTCTTTACTGCTACTTCCTCCAACCCAAACTACAGAGACTGATAGCTCCAGATCCTGCTGCCTCCTATAGCATCAGGGTAATACATCTCCACCACATAGGAATAGGGGTATATGATGTGTAACGGTTCCCCTTGGTACTGAGTGCATTGGGGTTCCGCAAAACTGAGCCCAAACATTACACTTCACACACACTCCGCAGCTGAGATCCGCATTAGACATAACCGTCGACTGTTACATGGACTGTGCACCTATCAGGTGTACTGTGCCCACCCCGAGGTGGGCTATTTGGCTGTGCACATCTCAGGTGGGCTGTGTGACTCTCATGTGTACTGTGCACACTCTCAGGTGGGCTATGGGACTCTCAGGTCGGCTATGTGACTCTCAGGTGGTTTGTGCTACTCTCAGGTGGGCTGTACGCCTCTCAGGTGAGCTGTGCGCCTCTCAGGTGGGATGTCTGGGCTATGGTGTCTCACCAGGGGTCCGCAAGCCGGAGGAGGAGAAGGCTATGTGTCGGTGCTGGTGAATTGGTCCCAGACAACCCACACAGCGCACGGTGGAGCCGGAGGATGATTTCTTCCTCTCCCTCTGTCTGATGTCACTTCCTCCCAGTCCCAGCACGGCCGCAGAGGAGAGAAACAGAGGGAGGGACTAGGCTCAGCGAGAGCCACCGCGGTTCAACAAGTGAAGTGACGGCGCCCAACGGTATAATTGGAAAAGACCTTTAAATGTTACTCACCTTTGTTGACCAAGGAATGAGCCACCCAATGTATTTACGCAAAGACTTCTGTCAGTCCCAGAGGAGCGGACCTGAGGGAGAAAGTTCTCTTTCAGGTTCCCTCCTCTGCTGATTGACAGAAGGCAGTGGGCAGAGCAATAGCCATTCTTCTATTGGCTATTGCAATTTAAAATAGCCAATAACAGAATGGCTATTGCTCCTACAGAGGAGAGGACCTGAGAGAGAAAGTTCTCTTTCAGGTCCGCTCCTCTGCTGATTGACAGAAGGCTGTGGGCGGAGTAATAGCCATTCTGTTTTTGGGTATTTACATTTTAAAAAGCCAATAGCAGGCTTTGTTTATTTCTGCCCACTGCCAGACGTAAACATTGCATCAGGGAGTTTTTTGTTTTTTTTCTCAATTGACTTTGTGGGACATTTTTTAGGATTTATTTTAAATAAAGGAATTGTCAAAAATTCATGTTTTGTTTTTTGTTTTACAGAAATTTGTACAAATTTCAATTCGGAATGAAACAAATTGCACATGTCTAAAAAATACTATGCATCCATGTGAAAATGAAGAGAAGTAGATTAGTGTTACAGTTGTCAACTATTTTCTACATAGCATAAGATATTTCAAACATGATCTGTTGTTGAAGACAAGATGATATTATAAAGCAGCTTATGCTAGAAGGATATGACTTTGTTTTTGTCTCTGAAGATGAGATTGTGCTAATCACAGTTACTCTTTAACATCTCCTCACCGAAAAACACTTAGTCATCATTCAGTTGTGGTAGAATGTTTCATGAATTGCTAAGCAGAAAAGGAAACTGCTCTATAACACATTGGTACATGGCCATAAATCTTCCACATAATTCAACAATTAAAGTTAACGGGGTCAAGGTCATGGTTCTAGAAAAAATAAATATTGGTAACTATCCCTTTTTGAATCATTACTGCAGTGTTAAGCTTTTCTTTTATGAATAGATAATTACTGAAAATGATATGCACCTTCTCATTAACGCCTGCTAATAGGTCTGGTTATTGCATATTGATGATTACAAGATAGTGTTTAATTTGAATGCATGCATCTGATGTGTCACACTGACTATGATGACTTGCAGGTCACTGGCAGCTAACATACAACAAGGTATCTGGAGTTACTAATATAATGTTTTGTAAAGATCAAGTAGTGTATTGTAAAGTAGTATTAAACTCTCAAGTTATTTTCAGTAATGAATCCACATTAAACTAATATACATTGCCCAGAAAAGTATTTTTACACAAACACTTACAGTCGTCATGTTTCCAAACAGCTGACAGTTGACTCCAACTCTCTCAGCTTAGCTTCCCTAAACTTCCCTGAACTTAGTGATCTGGTGATAGAAGTGATTGGTGATGCCATAAGTAGGGCAAGAGAATGTTACATGCACAGACTTCAGAACGCACACACCTGTTGAACGAGTGAGGTCTTCTCTGGATCCATTCAGTAGAATACAAAAAGCTAAGATTCAAGTGGACCTTTATCCCCTTTCACTAAAAATTACATCAGCATGCAGCTCTGAATGCTGAATTAAAATCACCTTACATTCATTAGTTAAACAAACATGTTTTTAAAGGAGAACTATGGGGTCAGTGTTTTTCCCTATAGTTCTCCTTAGGGTAATGGGAGGACACAAACTAGTGTCCTCCCGTTACCCTAAGCTCAGTATACCGCGAGCTACAGCTCGCGGTATACTGAGACGCCGCAGCCGGAGCGGATCCCGACGTAGATGTCGGGATCCGCCCAGCTGCGTGAGTGACAGCTGGCTCTGCCTTTCTAGAGGCAGAGCCAGCTGTACCCGCCCCCTCCCCCGTCCGTTCCGCCAGTCAGCGCTGGCAGATCGGAGCGGGGAGAGGGGAATCCAACCCCTCCCCCTGTCACGGCAGAGAGCCGTGACAGGATCGAGAGGTGAGCGAACCTGGTATGTGTTCGCTCATCTCCCGATCTACTGAGCCGACCTGTGACAGTCTCATTGTCACAGGTCGGCTAGAACTATGAGGTGAGTGGAAATCACTCATCTCATAGTTCTCCTTTAATTTACTTACAAATGGAATGTATCTACTTCCTGGTCCACTTGTGTAAAAATGATGTAATGTGCCCAAGCGTTGCATCCTGGGAAGGTTATATCAGCAAAGCATTGCTGGGGAATCTCATCTATAATCCCACGTGATCTCAGGAAAAGGCATTTTCATCCTCTGAGATGATGTGCATAGTCACATGTACTAGTCACATGTGCTAGAGTTCCAAGAAGTAATGTAAGATCTAGTAATCTGCCCTTAGTTCAAATAGCCACTGTCAGAAGACTGGGAAAGAAAAGAGAAATAAGGTATGCAAAGAATACAAAGCCGGCAAGTATCTAGAAGTATTTGTTTGTAGATTGTCATTTCTAAACATTTATAAAGGTGTGTTATTATTATTATTATTATTATTATACAGGATTTATATACCGTAGTGCCAACAGTTTGTGCAGCGCTTTACAATATAAGGAAGTCATTACAATCACAATACAATTCAAGACAAGATGGTAAGCCTGTGGTTATTTTAAAGATGTGGGTAAAGTTCCTCTTTAAAGTAAATCAAAATGGGCTTCCTGATTTTAGCACCGCTCCCCCATTAAAAATATGTATGACATGGTGCATGTTATTACCTTTATTACCCAAAAAAATCTTCTTTGCCCTAAGGAGTCATTAGTATATTCTTTCCATATTGGGGCTAGACTTTTCTAATTTTATATATATATCCTCATCCCACAGCCTTCCTTTCCTCCTTGTCAATCAGCCTTACTTTACTCTCATCTGCAATGATAATCAACCTACAAAAGGAAGTGACGACAATGGACACAGGAAAAAAAAAAGCATAAAAATGCACACCAAATGCATTCACTGAAGCTTGCATGTTCCATATTAAAAAAATATTTCTATTTTTATAATGTCCATGCAGAGACCGGCATTGCTACAGGTACAGAAAGTGCAAGTCTCTGCACATGGTGTGAATGAGCCCTCGAAATTTTAAAATGGGTCACAAGAGTAGGATGGTACTGGCAATTTGATATATTATATTTGCTGTTATTATTATGCAGCATAATAAGAGGCTTAACAAAAAAATGGCAAACAGATAAATTCAAAGGTTAAAACTGTAAGATCTCTTCACAAGGTATGTTATAATAATTAGGACAAGATTATGCTATCCCAGTAAAGTTTTATAAAGACCCATTCTCCTGGTTCCTAGGTGAGATGTTCTTCAGGGTGGATATTTACTTTAATTACCCAATCATGTGAAATGCTAATTTCTGTTCACTTTGAATGCCGAGTCATGTGCCAATAACATAACTAGAATTTGCTTTCCACATGATTGGATAATTCAAGTGAATAGTCATCATTTATTGGGGGAAAATTCTCAACTCCCTCAGTAAATCAGCCAAAATGAATGAAACAGAGATTAGTTATGCCATAAGCAACAAAAACAATTCCTTCTGCGATGTTTTGCTGTGAACATCCACAGATAACAGCAGCTGATAACATACATCTAAGCTCTGGTTGCTATACTGACAAAAAGGTTCACAAAGCATCAGGTGCTTCTGAAGACATGAAACAAATGCTTGTACATTCTATTTGTTGATGTACAAGCTGTTTACTGTCCTTTGCCAATCATTTGGGTGACTTGGTTCCAAAAATGATACATGCAGTTTGGTTTACACTATGCTAATACACTATTTGAATGCTGTGCAATGTACAGGGCCAGGAATAATCCTTCAACTATATTGACCATTGATATTCAGCTCTAAATATCACCTTTATCCCATAGGCTCATGCTTTTGAAAGTTTACACATCTAAAGGACAACTATAGCTGCAGGTCAATAAACATGGTTCTCCATTGTAGAAAGAGGCTGGGCAATTTTCAGAATTAATATTGGCTGAGGGGCTTACACTGCCATTTCCTGTTGGCTGCTTTATTGCAAATATGTTATTAAATAAGGACAAACACAATTTGTTACTCATTAAAATGGGTATGTTCACGCAGATTGTAACAAGCAATAAATATTTATGGAACGACATGCCTACAAAGGAACAACATGTGCCCATTTATTGGTTTTATTTTGTTTTAATTCTATATATCTTTATTATGTGCAGCTTTGTAGTCCCCAGTACCTTAGGTGATGTCTCCATTCTGGACTTTGTGTTGCTTTCTATGCAATATTGGATAAAATGCTGTCCATAAATAAAGCCTTATACAGGCATGCAGAAAATATTATCTAAATATTGAAAGAAATTTGTTGACATTGTTGATAACTTATCAGAAACGCTGTATGGAAGTAATAGAATAACTAGAAATTCCTTTTTAAATGTAGGTGTAAAACATTCTGTAGATAAGATAATATAAGATAAGATCAGATCATAATAATAATGTTTTAGCTAGATAAAGTGCATTACAGTGCTAACACTATGAAATATGAAGCAGCTTACAGCTCAGTATCTTGTGCCTTAGGCCAATAAACCTATGTTGTTATGAATGTAACCTACAGATGAAAATATGTAGAGGAGAAAAAGACAATAACATTTACAGAGTTATTACCCAAAAGGGTGAAGAGTTTGGAGAAGGCAGGAGAAGTGAACAATCTAGGACAACATAGCTCAACTGGCAAGTGAGCTGACTTGGAGAATTTTTCCAGTTCAGCTATGTTGTCCTAGATTGTTCACTTCTCCTGCCTTCTCCAAACCCTTCACCCTTTTGTGAATAACCCTGATTGTCTCTTACAATTTAACCCTTTCACTGCCAAGGCAGTTTTTTTTTTTGCACACATGATATAATCCACATTACTTAAAACTCCCTAGAGTTATATATTTCAAGAAAGCACAGATCCTGTAGAATAAAATAGTGGTAGTTGCAAATTTTTACGTCGCATGATGTTAACAAAATTCTTCAAACCCAAGATTTCAGTAAAAATTACAGTTAAGGTAATTTTAGTGCCCAAAAAGACAATATAATACCCATTTTGTTGTAAAATATAAAAGATAATGTTATGCCAAGTAAATAGATACCAACATGCCAAGCTTAAAAATTGTGTGCGCCTGTGAAACGGCAATAGCCCATACAGGTCATCAGTTTAGAGTTAACTGTGAATATTCACCCTAGAATTATTGCTCTCACTCTCTAGTGCATACGTCGATACCTAACATGTGTATTGCAATCAACGTAGCCACTGCTATAGCTGCCGGGAGTCTGTTTAGAGGGGCCCGCTGCTAGTGACGTACAGCATACATCACTGGAAGTGAAAGCTTTGAATATGAGCTTTGAATATAAGCAAACAGAATGCTCCAATTATGCACCTTTTTTGTTTTTTATTAAAAACGTGATAAGAGAGGTGAAAATTATGTTATATGTTGCAATGACACAATCACGGCCAGGTTTACACTCACTGGCCACTTTATTAGGCACACTAGTACCGGGTTGAACCCCCTTTTGTCTTCAGAACTGCCTTAATTCTACGTGTCATAGATTCAACAAGGTGCTGGAAACATTTGTTAGAGGGTTTGGCCTATATTCACAGGACAGTTGCTGCACATTTGTCGGCTACACATCCTTGTTCCGAGCCTCCCGTTCCAACATATGCCAAAGATGCTCTATTGGATTGATATTTGATGATTGTTGATGTCAGAGCGTGGTATCAGATTTTCGGGTGGCCGACTTACATTTTTGGGGGCATTGGGGTTCCCCTTAAAATTCCTACCAGACATAAAGGGTCTGGTGTTAATTGTCTGGGGAGCCGCACTGTTTTTTTTTACATGGGGCCCCCCTAACATTTCTACCAAACCTAAAGGGACTGATATGAATTAGTGGGGACCCCATGCTGTTTTATTTATTATTATTTCAGTGAACAGTTAAACATTTTTGTGTTAAAAAAACGTTTGTGCTGTCAAATTCTTGTGCTGTCAAATTTGAGATTGAAGTGTCCGCAAAGAACTGGAAGCTGTTACAGAATAACACAGATCTCTCAGCTTCTTCATTTTGTTACTTTGTTTTCATTCGGGATACAAGTCAGAGAAGCCAGAGGGCGGTAAATGACAGCTCTCCCGCTTGCTGTGTTTCGTTTTGAATGAAATTCATATGTATCCAAATTTCGTCAAACATTCGAATTCGGTCAGATTCATTAGTGCAAATTTTAATTAGGAACTAAATGAATCACCCATGTCTCGTGCCTAAAAAAAGTGGCCAGTGAATGCATATGCTCCTTGCCACCCTAGGTCCACCGTCCTGTGCTCCTACCCACAGTGAACTGACTATCCATAGCGTCACTTTAACAAGATCGCACAGTATAGCCATACTAGGCATGCCAATTCTAGGGGCAGCAAGGCTATAACAGACAGTTTTCCCTGTCTGCACAAATATAAGTAAAACTGATGACCAAATGAGAAGGGAAACACATCTTCCTACTTTGCAAGCAGTTCATTTCTATATATAAGAAACCCTAATGGATGAACTGCCAATATACAATACGCTATTTCACGAACAAAAAAATACAAAGTGTGAAAAGAAAGCGACCATAAAGATTACTTCAGCAGTCAGGGAGCAATCTAAAACTATTTATTATGCTTGAAAATGAAAGTCAGCAACATGAGGTATAGGTAGCTGTATGTCACCATAGATCACAGCACTATCATGTCAAAATGCAGCCCTAATCTCTGCCAATTACTTAGATATATCTGAGGTCTGTCTATTCTGTTATCAGTAAGGAGTCAGAACCCAACCTGAATGTTTGCTTTTTTCTGCTGTGAAATGATTCTTTCTTATGCAAATTAAATGTTCATGATAAAAAAAATGCACAGCACTAAAAAAAATTAAACACTACAGGATTAAAGAGGAATCATCCACCATATAAGTGCAGTGCTTCTCTTTGCCACCTAGTGGTGGTTAACTCAACAGATAGTCATGAACTTATAATGAATAAGGTCTAAAGGTGCCCATACACCTTACCACCATCACAACACTTTTGTCTTGCGATGGTTGTAAGCTAATTAAAAGCTCGTACGATCTGCCCATCTTGGACAGGCAGATTGTACTTGCGATCATCGAAAGCCCGCCCCCCTGAGGGGCGGGCTTCCGATGACGGCAATGAGGGGCGGGCTACCGATGACTGCAAATGGACAGTGTGTCAGTGTGTCCAGTCCTCCTCTCTCCTGTTGCTTCTGAGAGTAGGAGCATACCTCCATATTTCTGAAGGACTGTCCTTTTTTGGGATATTTTGCACAGTTCTAAGTGTTTAAATTGAGAGTATGTGTATATATATATATATATATATATATATATATATATATATATATATACTGTATATGTATATATGTGTATATACATATATATATATCTCTACATATATACACTGAGGGGCCAGATTATTATGACCACCCCATCAGTACTTCGTTGGGCCACGAGATGACTCCACAAGATGACTTCGTTGGGCCGCCTGGTGACTCCACGAGATGTTGAAAGGTGATGCGAGGAATCTGACACTGTTGCCCTTCTGTTGTCTTGTACCAGACTTGCCACTCTCCGTTCTGCCCTAACATTGACTGATCGCTGAAGGCCACAATTCGCACGTTCAGACCCAGATTTTCGGCTGACCAGTCTTTAAACACTTTAACAACAGCTCCTCTTGAACATTTAACAAATTCTGCTGTTTTGCTGATACTCGCTCCATGGCTCCGAGTGCCAACAATCATCCCACGTTCAAAGGCTGTTAAATCGCGTTGTTTACACATATCTTCAGAAAAAAATTACTTCTACTGTTGTGGTAAACAACCTGCTTCCCTATTTATAATGGTCTTGGCCATCTTACCATCTTGTCTTGAATTCTATTGTGATTGTAATGTCTTCCTTATATTGTAAAGCGCTGCACGAACTGTTGGCGCTATATAAATTCTGTATTATAATAATATTAATTACCATATAGCGCAGTAATAGAAATTAACAGAGTGGAAGAACTATGACTATTACCACCATACACTAGTTGTCTTTGTCAATATCATGTAGTTTTATACATTGTATAAAACAATGACCCTACTGCACATTGTATTATTCACCATACTGTGTGGTGCCCACGTGACTGACACTGCATCAAAGATAATCTTAATCCATCAATGTAACACATTTTTGGTTTGGCAACATTAACAGCTTTTTTTTAAATGTTCACACATAGTCCGTTGGGGGACTTTATGGAGGTGCATTACTGAAACCACCAGCACCAACAAAATTTAATAGCAGAGGAAGACCATTTTCATGAGGCAGCGCCATCTGTTCCAAATATGTTCTCAGTAAAACCCAGGAAAAAAGCTTAAAATACTGAAGTACCAAGGACCATGTATTCTGTCTTCAAAAGAGATGACAGCCTGTTCTTGCTTATGCTTAATGCATAGAGCAAAGCCTGGATCAGGGTCACCAGCCTAACTGGCTGCTTATAGCACATGTGAATCTCATAACTGATGAGCACCTCACAAAAATGGCAGTCTCAGATCTGGGCACCTATGTAGAGTACACATTAATCTCAGTTCTTCCCATAGTATAAAGAGCATTTGTAACTACCATTTATCCTGATGGATGATTCTGCCACTATAAGTGGATGTAACAAGAAAGTGCTGGAGCTGAAGTCCAACCCCTTACCAAATTATGCATTGTAACTCTGACAAGTCCCCAGCACATACACACACACTGTTCACATAATGGAATTCATGTCCTTTGCAGATACATTATTCTCTCACCAGTGTTAAGATTCCTAACCAACAACTACTGCACCTGTTCTCACAGCTCCCTCCCCATCTTTCTTCACACTACTGTCTGCTGTACTCAGCACTATGCAGTCTCCGGTCTACTATGCTTCTTGTTGGCAGTCAGGTCTCTCTCAGCCACCTGTAGCCCCTGTTGAACCGTGAACCTTAATCAGCCTCTCAATGTCTCACTCTTTCTTCTTCTCCAATAAGTCTCATCTCTTGATGTTCCACAGTCAGCTCTCTTTGTGTTGTTCCATTTATTCCACAGCTTCATGATCAGCTCCTACTCTGCTTTTTCTAGGGGCTCCTAGTCCTTGATCAGCTGCCTTTATGCACCCATTCTCAAACCATAATCAACTGTCATTATTCTTCCTTGTTCTTTTCACGAAGAACCATGGTCAGCTCCCTCTCTGCCACTTCTCCCAGTGGTTCATGATCAGGTGCTGATTCCCACCACCCACCCAGGATTAGCTTCCAGCCTGTCTCCTCCAACTCCCCATCTCTGCCCCACGATTAACTACAACTTTGCCTTTCCAAATAATCAGTTCTCATTCTGCCTGTTTATGAGCTCTTTCTTGCCCATATGCTGTCCCATGGACCATCACTGATATAAGTATAAGAAATTGATTAATGAATCATGTGATAAATACATCTCTTGTTCAGTTCACTAGCTGTAACAAATATAAATCTTCTATGTGGATGTTCTAAAACAACAATTAGGAAAGAGGTTTAATATGAAGGTAAGAATGTCTTAATGGTGCACATTGAAAAATGTAATTTAGAACAAAGATTTATTCTTTGTAATAAGGTGTGTTATTAAGTCTTCATGATTACATTTTTTTAGTACAAAGTTTGCATTGTTTTGGGTTAGTACGTGGGATTTAATCAGGATTAATATTTTGTGTAACTTGAAACCTGTTCACATTGCTTTGCTAAAATGTAGCTATTTCCAAGAAATGTCTTTCAAAGGTGTTCAAGTACAAATAGTAATGTGGTCTGATATAACCAACAAAAATAGTCCTGTAGAAGTTTCCCAATCTATCTGTTGAGCTATGGCTCTGAGCACTGACAACAAGCAATTGTCCTCTATGAGGTCAGCCTATTTTCTTAGCTTTGATGCAGACTGATCAACAATTCCAGCATGCTAGAAAATATTCACAGCTAATGTGATGCTATGTACTTCCATCATTATTGTTGGTCACACATTGAGTGATTGTTTTGCTTTTAGTTAAAGTATGTCTAAACTCAAGAAAAAAAGGTTCAGTAATTGATTTACTCCAGAGGTGGCAATTTGAAACAATGCAACTCCAAGCATAATCAATAGGCAATTGAAACAAATGGCTTAATCCATGAATGAAATGCAGGTATACTGTAAATGTAATGAACATACAGTAATAATAAAAAGAGTTAAATAGGAACTCAAATCCTTATAGTTGAGAACTTACAAGCATCACTAAGGAGACCAGAATAGTAAACCAACAAGTTAATCATTTGAATGTTTCTTTTCTTGGACATCCGAATTGTTAAACATATTCAGAGGCAGTGAATAATTGGCCAGAGATGTTAGTGATAAAGCTTCCTTCCTTTGTTGACTTTGAGATTCTGGTTTACAAATGTTCTAAGGATTACTCAACACCCTTCCAGGAAAGAAACCATTGCCTACAGTACAAAAAAAGAACTAACCTCAGTGACTTCAAGCTTGTTGTCTCATATTCATTTGGAGGTGTTTAAGCAAGCTGAAATGCTTGTTGAATCAAGTGTTTTTATGTGAGCTGCCCTAAGGTATTGAGCCTCAAAGTGGCGCTGACTGGGGATGGGAGATGACTAAGCTGTATGCTTATTTGTAGTAGACAATTGTTTTTGCCTATATTGACAAATTGTCTATAAAGTGCTTGTGTTACTTTGGTTTTTTTTCATAATTGTGTTTAGACACAGTACAGTACAGTTCACATTACAGTACAATATATGCATACTCATGTTTTGTATTTTCATAGTCAGCTAAACTACTTTTCATGTTTGCCAGTTTCTTTTTACCTTTTGTTAAAAATGGATGTAGTTTACAAAGCTCAAAAGCTCAAGCTGAAATGTACACACACATAAATAAAAGGATTAGACCTGTGACTCATCTCCCTCTCTTCCACTGTGCTCTTTAAAACATCAGTTTAAAAACATATAAACTTTTTAAAAAATTACCCACAATCATTATAGTTTCACTTTGTTTATATTAAATGCAACTATTATCTAAGTGTCAACCTATATAACTGTTCGTGAAATGTTAATCCATTGTTTAAAAGTCACATGCTAGGTATTAAATGTTTTTATGGTTTCCACTGATCCTTTATAGATGTCATTGTGAAGTTCTGATTTGCAAGCATTGCATTTTGAGTTTATTATCTTTTTTGGACTTTTATATTTGATATATAAAGATTGTGGGTTCACATAACTTAATATCCACGATCTTTATACCTTTCTGCTAAGCCTAAAATATACACAATAATGAGGCAAGTGAGTTGTGGTTTGAAATACAAAGGTAAAGTCCTCAAAGTCATATCATTAAACCAGATGTATTTTTGGTATTTAAGTGCATTTAAGTAGTTGTTATTTTTTCTACAAAACTAGGATCCAGACATTTGCAAAGATTATTTATTGTGTATATATACTGTGCCTATATATATATATATATTGATATATATACTGTATATTTATTAGAGGTGCACCAAAATGAAATGTGTAAAAACAAAACCAAAAATCAAAAACATGTCAGGCCGAAACTGATTTTTTTTTTCAAAAAATGTAGTTTTTAAACTTTTTAACCCCTTCATGACTGAGGCCCTTTTTTCCATTTTAATTTTTATTTATTAAATGTATTTTTATTACATATTTTTATTTTTGTACTTTACTGTCGGTGGCTCTGGGGAAATATTGGGGGTCTAAACAGACCCCTGATATTTCCCTTTTAAAATAGAAGCCCCTGTTATAAATGTACAGGAATCCTCTATACTGATTGTTTCTGTTCATTCATAACATGAGGACAGAGTATGGTGTACATTGGTGCTGGTCTGAGGTCTGCCGTTTATTGGTGTTGGTCAGAGGTCTGCCATGTATTGGTTCTGGTGCGATGTCTGCCATGCATTGGTTCTGATCTGAGGTCTGCCATGTATTGGTTCTGGTCTGAGGTCTGACATGTATTGGTTCTGGCCTGAGGCCTGCCATGTATTGGTTCTGGTCTTAGGTCTGCCATGTATTGGTTCTGGTCTGAGGTCTGCCGTGCATTGGTTCTGGTCTGAGGTCTGCCATGTATTGGTTCTGGTCTAAGGTCTGCCATGTATTGGTTCAGGTCTGAGGTCTGCTATGTATTGTTTCTTGTCTGTGGTCTACCGCGTATTGGTTCTAGTCTGTGGTCTACATTGTATTGGTTCTGGTCTCAGGTCTGATGTGTATTGGTTCTCATCTGAGTACAATGGTTCTGGCCTGAGTTCTGTATATCCAGTCTACTTTTCAGCACATGTAAATATGAACATGTTTTGTGTGTGCACCAGTTATTATTTTTTTTCACTTATAGTTGTGCTGCTAATGGAAAAGTAAACACATTAAACTAATTAATCAGTTGAACTTACTATGAGCACTACAACTATGAGTCTAAAAATTGAAATTTAACTAACACTACAGGTAAGGATTATAACAAAATTCAAACAAAATATTCAAAATGCTGTTGATGTCCACATTTAAATACAATATGGGTGTCTGAAAGTATGCTTTATCTGGACTGGTTTGGTCAGCTGATGATTTGTAAGCCTCAAACCATTATATCCTGTTGCTTAACTGGTGCCAATACATAATCGTTATTGCTCAACTTATCATACCAAAGTCCGGCCAAATTTGGTCTGGAAAGCTCTATTAATTTGGATAAATTATTACCAAGATTAGGTGCAATATTATACTGAACAGCAGGAAGTTTTACCCAAGGCAGGATATAACCCATGACATGTGTGCCCAAAATGTTTCCTAAGATAATCTAATTGGTTCGTTTTTCCATCTCTAACTATGACCTATATGGAAAAAAATATGTGAACTTAGGCTTTTTGTACTGTGATCTCTAAAAGGGAGAAGCAGATTAAGGTTGAAAATATCAATAAACACAAATAGAAAAACATGGGGTTTTGAAGGCACCAATTGACAAATCCAAACCAATCAAAGATAAAATGTGTCTTTATTAAATAGTAATTTAAAAAGTTGGTAAATAAAATTAATGGAAACCTCCAATATGAAAAATGCCATCCTAGATTTAATAATTACTAATAATGCAGAGTTAATTGAGGATATTGTAATTGGGGGGACACTGGGTAATAGTGATCACAATGTGATTACTTTCAATATTGGATACAGTAAATGGAAGCGGGCTGGTAGGACAAGAACCCTTAATTTCAGAAGGGCTAACTTTGATAAACTGCGCCACCTAGTGGGGGACATCAAATGGTAAAATGTATTTCACAAACTGAACTCGGACCAAAAGTGGTAATGCTTTAAGAACACTTTACATATTGTCATTGCCGGGTGTATACCGTTGGGTAATAAAAGTAAAAGATCACAAGCAAAGCCTGTATGGCTAAATAAAAATGTAAAGGAAAAGCGAGTGGCATTTATAAAATATAAGATGGAGGGAACGGCATTGGCGTTCCATAACTACAAAGAATGTAATAAAAGATGTAAACTAGTAATACGGGCAGCTAAAATAGAGTGTGAAAAGCATATTGACACAGTTAGCAAAAAAAAAAAGATTTACCAATACATAAACAGTAAAAAGGGGAGAAAGGAGCAGATAGGCCCAATAAAGGACGATAGAGGGAATTTAGTCACAAATGACAAGGAGAGGGCCGAAGTGCTGAACACTTTTTTCTCCTCAGTATACACTCAGGGAAACGGATTTGACGTCCATGATAAAACACATAGTTCATCACAAAATATAGCCAAGTGGTTGACGGAAACCGGGATACAACAAAGACTTTATCTACTTAATGCAAATAAAGCATTGGGACCAGATAACCTGTACCCAAAGATACTTAAGGAACTAAGCGAGGTTATAACAAGACCATTATTCCTAATTTTTAAGGACTCTTTAATGACTGGTAGGGTTCCGAGTGACTGGCAGAGGGCTACAGTAGTTCCAATATTCAAAAAGGGGACAAGATGCCAACCTGGGAACTACAGACCAGTTAGTCTTACATCAGTAGTTTGTAAACTGTTAGAGGGAATGATTAAGGACTATTTGGTAGAATTTGTTCAGGATAATGGTATTGTTAGTGATAATCAGCATGGGTTTAGGAAAGACCGTTCCTGTCAGACTAACCTACTGACTTTTTACAAGGGGGTAAGTAGTGATCTATAAAAAGTAAAAAATGTGGATCCGCGCTTTATGGGTGGCCCTGA